>NW_011500715.1:50207-86962 GCF_000495115.2 Populus euphratica
CAAAACCAACCAAATGACCAACAAAGTAACCAGATTGGTAATCCTACAAGAAGGAATTTTCAAAGAACCCAAGAACGATTGCCACCATTACCACTTCCCTTGGGAGAAATGTATTCGAAGTTGTTGAGTATTGGGCAAGTGGCCCCTGTTCCTTTAACCCCACTACAACCTCCATACCCAAATTGGTATAAGCCTGATATGACATGTGAATATCATGCTGGCATTGCTGGGCATAACATTGAAAGCTGTAATGCATTCAAAAACAAGCTCCTTCAATTGATAAAAGCTGGATGGATAACTTTTGATGATGCACCGAATGTGAATTCCAACCCTTTACCCAATCATGCTACAAGCAGTGGAGGGGTGAATGCTATCGGAGTAGAGGGTAAGAAGGAAAGAACTTTGAAGGTTTCCATGGAAAAACTGTACGGTATGATGGTACAGTCTGGATATTTATTCGAGTTTGAACCAGTAATGAATGGAAATAATTACTGTAAGTTTCATGCCAAGGTGGGACATCATATTGATGATTGCGAAGAATTTCACCAAAGAGTGAAAAGGATGTTGATTTTCGGCATGATACGGATAGAAAGTGAAGAAGAAAGCAGTGAAGTGGGAATGATAGGCAGCCAGGAGAAAAAAAGAGAGGTTTGTAAACTCCAACCAACTGTGGGTGGTCCACCAAAACTAATCCTAATCAAGCCTGTATGTACCAATAATGGAAGTTATGGCACAATGCCTTACAATTATGGGTATGCTTTCAACGTTAAAAATCCTACTCCTGTCTTCCATACAGAAATCGGTGGTTTAACTCGAAGTGGTCGTTGTTTTACACCAGAAGAATTAGAGAGGCAGAGGAAAGCTAAAGGAAAAGAAACAGTTGAGGCTTTTAAAGATATGGAAGTGAACAAACCCATAAGTGAAGAGGAGTCTAATGAATTTCTGAAGTTGATGAAGCATAGTGAGTATAGTATAGTAGATCAGTTGAAGAAAACTCCTGCTAGAATCTCTTTAATGTCACTTATCTTGAGTTCTGAGTTACACCGTAAAGCGTTGCAAAAGGTGTTGAATGAAGCATATGTGCCACAGGATATTACTCAGGATACAATGGAGCATTTGGTGGGAAGAATTCAAGCCTCTAATTACTTATATTTCACTGAAGATGAGCTAGACCCGGAAGGGACTGGGCATAACAAGCCCTTGTATATCACTGTGAAATATAAGGACTGTCTGATCGGCAAAGTGCTTGTGGATAATGGTTCAGCTTTGAATGTGTTACCAAGGTATATGCTGGATGAGATGCCAATTGATGCTACTCATATGAGGCCAAGTACTATGACGGCTAGAGCATATGATGGTTCCCCTAGACAGGTGATAGGGACCATTGATATTGAATTGTTTATAGGGCCTCAGATGTTTTTGATAACCCTACAAGTGATGGATATCCATCCTTCCTATAGCATGTTATTAGGAAGGCCATGGATACACGCCTCTGGGGCTGTGACATCATCTCTACACCAATGCTTGAAGTACATCATCAATGGTACTTTAGTGAAAGTTAAGGTAGAAGAAACCTTGTCCATGATAAGGAATGTGGCGGTCCCTTATATTGAAGCAGAAGATTGCAAAGATGGAGATCTCCATGCCTTCGAGATTGTGAACACCGAATGGGTACCGGAGAATACTGTGTTAAGAAGACCAGCTATTTCTAGTACTGCTAGAATGATAGCTAAATGCTTTTTAAAACATGGGCTGCCATTCCAGAATGATCTAATTGCTGGAAATCATAAAAGAGTCAACATGATGAAAATTAAGGCCGTTGATCAGAGGTTTGGGCTTGGCTTCAAGCCTAAGAAAGATGATCATAAGAGAGCTGCTAGGATAAAGCGAGAGAGAAGGTTGGCCAGAATAGAAGGAAGAAAGCCAGAGGAAGAAGACATTGCAATCCCACCTATCCATGTTTCTTTTCCAAAGTCAGCATATGTGATGAAACCTGAAAACATGATGGAAGTCTTGGGACAAAAACTTGCTGTCATGGATATCAACAATGTAGAAGAAGGTGAAGAGAAAGGCTGGAACTGTGATGATGAGCCAATAATAATAAAAGAAGATGAATTGTTACCTCAGTTAACTGTCCATGCTCTAGAAGAAGCTCCTACCAACGCCTTTGTGCAAAAGCTTTCAGTTGAAGAAGTATTCCAGAATTGGGAGATTGAAGAAGCCCCAATTGTTTTCAAGAAGAATTCTGAAAGTGAATCCTCCATAAATCCACAAACATATTGCATTGAAAATGAATGGCCAAACTTTGATAAGGATGAGATTGCAATGGATGAAGAGGAATGGGATGAAGAGTTTGCTAGACGGGTAGAACAGTCAGAGCATGCTTGGAAACCTGCAAAGGAAGAACTAGAGGTGATAAATGTAGGCACCGAGCAAGATAAAAGAGAGTTAAAGATTGGAACTCTGATCACTACAGAAGAAAGATGCAGTTTAACCTCATTACTACAAGAGTATATCGATGTGTTTGCCTGGTCTTATACAGATATGCCTGGTTTAGACATTGATATTGTAGTACACAGATTACCTTTGATAGAAGGATGTAAACCTGTTAAGCAGAAATTAAGAAGAACTCGCCCAGATATTGTGCTCAAAGTCAAGGCAGAGATAGAGAAGCAGTGGGATGCCGGTTTTCTAGAAGTTATTAAATACCCTCAATGGGTATCTAATATAGTGGTGGTACCAAAAAAGGATAATAAAATCAGAGTATGTGTAGATTTCAGGGATCTAAACAAAGCCAGTCCGAAGGATGATTTTCCTTTGCCTCACATAGATGTCCTGGTAGACAATGCTGCTAGAAGTTCAACTTACTCCTTCATGGATGGATTTTCCGGTTATAACCAGATTAAAATGGCTGAAGAAGATAAAGAGAAGACCACTTTTGTCACACCATGGGGAACATTCTGCTATAAAGTGATGCCATTCGGGTTGAAGAATGCTGGAGCCACGTATCAAAGGGCAATGGTGACACTTTTCCATGATATGATGCATAAAGAGATTGAAGTGTATGTGGATGATATGATTGCCAAGTCTAAGAATGAAGAAGATCATGTTCAGGTTCTAAGAAAATTGTTTGAAAGACTAAGAAAGTATCAGTTGAAGCTGAATCCTTCAAAATGCTCGTTTGGGGTAAAGTCTGGAAAGTTGCTAGGATTTGTGATAAGCAATAAAGGAATAGAGGTCGATCCTGATAAAGTGAAAGCAATTCAGGCTATGACAGTTCCTAAGACTGAGAAAGAAGTAAGAGGTTTCTTAGGACGTTTGAATTACATTGCTCGATTCATATCTCAGTTAACAACAACATGTGAGCCAATTTTTCGATTACTTCGGAAAAAGAACCCTGGTATATGGGACAAAGATTGTCAAGAGGCTTTTGATAAAATAAAGCAATACTTACAGAATCCACCTTTACTCGTGCCCCCTGTGCCTGGAAGACCTTTGATCTTGTATTTGACAGTAACTGGGGTAGCAATGGGCTGTGTGTTGGGACAACATGATGAGTCTGGAAGAAAGGAGCAAGCTATCTATTATCTGAGTAAGAAGTTTACAGATTGTGAATCCAGATATACTGTGACTGAGAAGCTATGTTGTGCTCTTGTGTGGAGTACGAAGCGTCTTCGACAATATATGTTGTATTATACCACCTGGTTGATCTCAAAAATGGATCCTCTTAAATACATCTTTGAGAAACCCTACTTGTCAAGCCGAATAGCAAGATGGCAAGTGATGTTGGCTGAGTATGACATTGTATACAAGACAAGAAAATCTGTAAAAGGAAGTGTAATTGCTGATCATCTAGCAGATAATGCTATCAATGACTATGAGCCTTTGAAATTTGACTTCCCGGATGAGGATGTGTTGATAGTAGAAGAGGACAAAGAAAAGAATGATTGGTGGATCATGTATTTTGATGGGGCAGTGAATGTTTCTGGTAATGGAGCAGGTGCTGTGATAATCTCACCTGATAAGAAGCAATATCCCGTCTCAGTCAAACTACAATTTGAATGCACTAACAATACTGCTGAATATGAGGCTTGTATCCTTGGATTAGAAGCTGCTTTGGAGATGAAAATAAAGAAGCTTGATGTCTATGGGGATTCAATGTTAATAATCTGTCAAGTGAAAGGCGAATGGCAGACCAAGGAGGAAAAATTGATACCATATCAACAATATCTCTCGAAACTGACTGAGGGCTTTGATGAGATAGATTTTACCCACATAGGAAGAGACAAAAACCAGTTTGCTGATGCTTTGGCAACCTTAGCTTCTATGGCCAAAACTGATTACGGAGTAAGAGTACAACCAATCTGCATTGAGATTAGAAATTTTCCAGCTTATTGTTGTTCAGTTGAAGGAGAAATAGATGGGAACCCATGGTTTTATGACATCAAGCAGTTTATCCAATATCAAGAGTATCCCTTGGGGGCATCCAAAGCAGATATGAAGACCTTGAGAAGGTTAGCTCTGGAATTTTACCTGGATGGAGAAATTCTATACAAAAGGTCATTCAATGGGACTTTACTGAGATGTCTAGATGAAATCGAAGCTAAGTTAGCATTGCAAGAAATTCATGAAGGAATTTGTGCAACTCATGCAAGTGGGCATATGATGGCTAGACAATTACAACGATCAGGGTATTTCTGGATGACCATGGAGAAAGATTGCATCGATTATGTCAGGAAATGTCATAAATGTCAAGTGTATAGTGATAAGATAAATGCACCTCCAGCTCCTCTATTTAATATGACATCACCATGGCCATTTGCAATGTGGGGAATAGATGTGATTGGGCCAATCAACCCAAAAGCCAGCAATAAGCATCAATTTATCTTAGTAGCCATTGATTACTTCACAAAGTGGGTGGAGGCCAGCTCTTATGCCCATGTAACTCAAAAGGTGGTCAAGAGTTTTATTGAGAAAGATTTGATCTGTCGATATGGTTCACCTGAGAAGATAGTGACCGATAATGCCCAGAATTTTAATGGAAAAATGATCACAGAATTGTGCATGAAGTGGAAAATTAAACATTCAAACTCATCTCCCTACAGACCAAAGATGAATGGTGCTGTCGAAGCTGCAAACAAGAATATCAAGAAGATTATCCAGAAGATGGTAGTTAATTACAAGGATTGGCATGAGATGCTTCCCTTTGCTCTACATGCATATCGCACAGCAGTAAGAACATCTACTGGAGCTACACCTTATTCACTAGTATTTGGGATGGAGGCGGTGATGCCTTTGGAAGTAGAAATTCCATCTTTGAGAGTACTAATAGAATCTGAACTAGAAGAAGCTGAATGGGCTAAAGTGAGATATGAGCAGCTAAACATGATAAGTGAGAAGAGGTTGGCTGCAATTTGTCACCACCAGCTATACCAAAGAAGGATGGCCAAAGCATATGACCGGAAAGTCCGACCAAGAGAATTCAAACAAGGGGATCTTGTACTAAAAAAAATCTTACCACTACCAAGTGAAGACCGAAGCAAGTGGGCACCAAACTATGAAGGCCCATATGTAGTGAAGAAAGCTTTCTCCGGAGGGGCTATGTTGTTAACTAGGATGGATGGAGAGGATTTACCTAGGCCCGTGAACTCTGATTCTGTGAAAAAGTATTATGTATGATGTATTTCATCCAATCAAAATCAAATGAAATGAAGTTTTGGCCAGGAAATTCTCTTTGCATATACCTCACCAAAAAGCCCATGCATGATCTCAATGGCTCAACAATCTGATCTTTCAAATGTTTTTTTTACAAGAGAACCCATTCTTCTTAAATGAGGTTTTAAAAGAATTGATTTTGTTTATGATTTCAATGAAATAAATCAATGATTTGTTTAGGATAATGTTCAAAGCAATTCTCTTGAAAGAGATGACCATACAAGTCAAGAACACGCAATTGGAACAACTATCACTTAAATTCTGTCTTGGACTTACATTTTATCAGCATGAATAATGGTTGGTAGTACATTAGCTTGTCATGGACTTGCAAAACATGGTATCTTATAAATCCAAAACATTACGCTGGATGTGGACAAAGTTTATTGGTTTTAACCGATCTTGCTTGAAATGAAGAAAGGCCATCTTTGATATTCCTTTCACTTTCTTTTAAAATTATCCTTTGCAGTCCCAATTTGAGCCAAGTCTATTTAAAGTTTTTTCATAAGAACCTTAACTAAGATCACACCCTACACTGGGGGCAAAACGAAAGAAATGATCATGGAAATCATCTTGAAGACATGTGAGCTTATGAAGTCTGACAACAAGGAATTCAAATAAAAAATTCCAAATAATTGAGAGAATTCCCAACAAATAGAAAAAATTCCTAATTTGGAATATTTAGTATCATTTTGTTGTCAAGATAGCAAAAGAAAAGATGAAGATAAGATAACAGTGATCTATAGTTTTCAAACCCTTAAACACTTTCTTTGAGCTTATGAAATCCTCTTTCTTTTACAGTCTTGAGCCATAGATACATTACATGCCTTTAAAGTCCTTTCTAATCAAGGAAGCAACCTGAATTAATAAACAGCGTTCCCAAAATATAAGAGACTTTTTCATAAAGAGTCATGATATAGCAAATAATTACTCATTATTATTCATGCTGATAAAAGGACTGCTTCTAAAAATAAAGGGCAATTGTTCCTTTTCCCTCAAAATACATTCAAGATTGCTTGAACACATTGAAAACCAAAGCAGATGGTCATCTCATCACTTACCTTTATTTGAGATTACTTTTATTGAGAGATTTACTACAAATCCTTAGAGTTGCTTGAACATTGTTATAAACAAACATTGAGAGTTTCAGTTTTCAAAAACAAAAGAGATCTTTTGAAAAATCATTTTTGAAAAAAATGGTTTTCTATGTGAAGAAGACAGATATATGAGACACCAAGAGGCAGTGTTAGAAAATCAGAGATTCTAACGACAACAAGAGCAAATAAGGAAATAAAAAGAGACAGTTACTTCTTCCAAGGGTAGAGAAGCAATCACAAGAAATCTTCTAGAGACAGAGAAGCAATCACCGGATTCCTAATGGTACAAAGAAATTTGCTTCCCTGGTGGGAGATACACATGAAAAATGAGTGGGATTATCCTCATGTATTGACCATATGAATTGGTTAAAAATCCTCAACAACGGAAATGTTACCAACAACATGATGCCAGACCAGAGAGAAGCTAATTCTCACAATGAAGTATCCAATGGATAAAGAGGCAGTGACTATTGAGAAACTCAAATAACGTTTATCTTGGAGAACTCAACAGCATGGGTCAGCTTGAGTAGATTTGAAAGACGCGTGAATCAAAAGAGCTTGCTAACATTCAAGATCGCCAGACAAGATGAATGGGGGATCTATATTTCAAAAAGGTAAGATGCATCTCATATCATCTAACTTCACAAACATTGCATATTTGTCTTGAAGATATTTCTTGAAACAAAATTCCCAATGGGATCCAACGAGATTCAGACAAAATGAAGTTATTCTAATCACATCAAATATGGCAATTTCATGAAAGCAAAATTCATAAATGAAGACAAGAAAGATGGATTTTTTATTCATGACAAAAGGTTTAAAAGTACAAATATTAAACAGTGCGAGGACGATCAGGGATATTGTCATCTTGATCATTAATCAGGCCTCGAAGTTCTTCGAATTGTTTACGCATATTCTCCATCTCTTCCTCAAACTCGAGGTGTCGTGTGTTAACATAGTCCTTCCAAAAGTCAACACGTGTATTCAGCTCTTGGTTCCTCCTCTCCAAGTCATTTCTCTGACGTCTTTCATCACGGAGTCTATTCCTTAAATTCTCAATCAGATGATGGAGATCAAGAACCTGAGTATTCAGCTCAAGTCTTCTAGCATGAAGACGCTCTGCAACGTTCACCAGAGATGAAGTAGCTCTGATATTGAGAGCAAGTGACTGATTCACTGCTTCAATATCGCTCCTAGCTGCCAGCATGGTTTCATCACGGGGAAGGACCATGTCTCTAGCCACGGCTACAGC
Organism: Populus euphratica; assembly: GCF_000495115.2. Lineage (NCBI taxonomy): Eukaryota > Viridiplantae > Streptophyta > Magnoliopsida > Malpighiales > Salicaceae > Populus > Populus euphratica. The sequence continues at coordinate 58,269 of NW_011500715.1, forward strand.
AGTATCTTCATTGTCCATTACAGTATCTTCTATTGTAACTGGACGACCATTCACTTCAAAAGTAGTACGCCAAACTATAGGCTCTACTGCAGGAACAAGATTTGGGTTAACATTGGAAGAAGAGGAAGACATGATTAAAGCTTCAAGAGTTGGGAACTTTGAAAGGCTTGAAATACAAGAAGTTGATGATGTTTGTCACCAAAAACTGCGTAATTTATAAGGATTCTACTCTTACTATTACTCTGAACAGATGATCAAATCTCAACCATAGACATAAGACTTTCATGAGAAGCTTTCATTATCTTTGAAATTGATTGCAAATCAGATCTCAGCCGTAGATATAAGACTTTCATGAGAAGCTTTCATTATCTCTGAAATAGATTGCAAATCAGATCTCAGCCGTAGATATAAGACTTTCGTGAGAAGCTTTCATCATCTCTAAGATTGATTCACAAATCAGATCTCAACCGTAGATATAAGACTTTCGTGAGAAGCTTTCATCATCTTTGAGATCAATTTTTACAAATCGGATCTGAGTCATACAAATATGACTTCCTTTAGAAGTTTTCATTAACTTTGAAAATCATAGTGAAATTACTTTCATGTATTTCATAAAATCAATCTGAAATCACTTTTATGTATTTCAGAAAACCATTATTGAAATCACTTTCATGTATTTCACACAACCATTGATGAAATCACTTCCATGTATTTCACAAAATCAATCTGAAATCACTTTCATGTATTTCAGGAAATCAATGATGAAATCACTTTCATGCATTTCATAAAATCAATCTGAAATCACTTTCATGTATTTCAGAAAATCAATGATGAAATCACTTTCATGTATTTCATAAAATCAATCTGAAATCACTTTCATGTATTTCAGAAAACCATTGTGTGAAATACATGGAAGTGATTTCATCAATGGTTTTGTGAAATACATGAAAGTGATTTCAACAATGGTTTTCTGAAACCATTGATGAAATCACTTCCATGTATTTCACAAAATCAATCTGAAATCACTTTCATGTATTTCAGAAAACCATTGTTGAAATCACTTTCATGTATTTCACAAAATCAATATGAAATCACTTTCATGTATTTCAGAAAACCATTGTTGAAATCACTTTCATGTATTTCACAAAATCAATATGAAATCACTTTCATGTATTTCAGAAAACCATCGTTGAAATCACTTCCATGTATTTCACAAAATCAAGAATGAAATTACTTTCATGTAAAACAATCTGAAATTACTTTCATGTATTTCAGGAAACCATCAATGAAATCACTTTCATGTATTTCACCAAACCATTATTGAAATCACTTTCATGTATTTCACTAAATCAAGATTGAAAACATTTTCATGTTTTTCACTTGGGTAGGTCGCCCATAAGAATTAGACCAACTGAAAATATATGTGTTTTTCAACATCTCCAGCATTTTTCTTTACAATACTTCCTATGCAAAGTCAAAAGAAAATGATTTTTTTAATGTCTTTGCACCGTAAGCATTGTAAAGAGGGGGCAACTGTTGTAACCCAATTTTGGATTAAATAAATTTTTTTAGGAATGTTACCATCATCATTATTACTACTATTACTATTACTATTGTTGTAACCCAATTTTGGATTAAATAAATTTTTTTAGGAATGTTATTTTATCTTATTATTCATGACAAAAAATATAATAAATAAAAAAAAGAAAAAAAAAGTTTAAAATATATTTTCTCGAGTCAACCGTCATTTTCTGTCAAAACCGAGTCTACCAGGTCAATACGGGTTAAACGATGTCGACCGGGATGAAAAATGAGTTTCAGGACGTTTCGGGTCAAAACCGTCATTTTCTATCAAAACCGAGTCCACCGGGTCAATACGGGTCCCACCATGTCGACCACAATGAAAAATGAGTTTCGGGCTGTTTCGGGTCAAAACTGTCATTTTTGGTCAAAACCGAGTCCACCGGGTCACTACGGGTCCCACCATGTCGACCGGGGTGAAAAATGAGTTTCGGGCTGTTTCGGGTCAAAACTATCATTTTCGATCAAAACCGAGTCCACCGGGTCAATACGGGTCCCACCATGCCAACCGCGATAAAAAATGAGTTTCGGACTATTTTTGTCAAAACTGGTATTTTTGGGTCAAAAAACCCGGTCCACCGAGTTGATACCCGTATAAAAAAGTTTTTTTTGTAATTTAAAATTAATTTTTAGCGGATGAAAAACTTTTTATAATACTGATTTGAATTTTTAATTTTTTACCCCTGTAAATAAATATTATTATTATTATTTAGTATTATTATATTATTATTTAATATTATTATATATAATAAGACAAATAGTAATCGGTGGAAGTTTGAATCCGTGAATTGCTAACAATTCATCCGTGAATTGTTGTCTGAATTCATTGGCTATAAATAGCCAATGAATTCAAGACAGCAGAAAAGAAAAAAAGATTAAAAAATTCAATTCTCAATTCTGATTCTCAATTCTCATTCTCACGTATTACTATTTGGGTTACTATTCATTTTTCTTATATTTTTCTGCACCCTAGTAAGATATTAATTTTTTTTTAATAAATTAAAAAATATCAAAAATATCTCAACCGTTAGATCTAATAGTGTTTAGATCTGAGCCTTTGATTTCTTAGGATACAATAGGCTTTACCACACCAGATTAAAACCCAAATACATCTCAGCCGCTCAAAAAATCTGCCCTTCGATCTGGTTGCGCCACATCAGCAGGTATACCGAGCACTCGGTACACCGCGCCACACCAGATCGTAGCCCATTCAATTCTGACCGTCCGATCAACTTGGAGATCAAACGAATCACAGCCGCAAGATCTGTTCATCCAAGATCCAGCGGTTCACAGCCTTCAGACGCAGGAGTGCACCATACACTCGTCCACACCAGATCAAAACCCAGAGCTTCTCTCTCCTCTCGCCGGCGATTCTCTCTCTCTCCACGGATCTCCCATTTCCGGCCGTCTCAAGCCGTGCAACCACCGCATAATTGTGCATCGCCTCCCCCTGAGCAGAACCCCGGCCTTTTAACACTTTTTCACCGGCTAATTTGTCCGGAAAAAGGCCGCGACCGACATCGACCAATCGACCTTCAAGTTGTCGATTCACCCTCCTCAGCCATCAACGGACAACGAGACCACCACCATCAGAATCCTCGTCCTCAGATCTACCATAATCGACTATCTTTTGCCGGAAACTCGCCGGAAAATTTCGGCGTGAACAGTACCAGCGCGTGAACAGTAACCGCGGGTCCAGTGGCATTTTCGTAAATTTTCGATAAATCCGAGGGTATTTCAGTCTTTTGCCTATACAGGGGTGCTCAGGTAATTTTTATGATATTTTATTGTATTTTTTGATATTTTTATATATAAATACTTGTAAATCCTTGCATAAAAAAAAAAACAAAAGAAAACCAAAATAAATAACAACGTGGGTTTAACACCTATTTTATCATATCACTGTTTATAGGTCAAAAACCCAATTTTCAAGAATTGATATATCTATTTGTGAATGATATCAAAATAATTTTTATTTAATAAAATAAATTTTCTCGACACGTCTCTTTTATTTATAGAAAAGGACCGATGTCAAAAAAAAATTAAATACCAAATATGGATTATGTCCATTATTATTTATTTGGTAAATTAGACGTAACTCTCCTTTTTAGGGATAAACGTCGATATTTTAGACAAAGTCTCCTAATTTTAGGGACTGATGTCATTTTTAACGCGTCTCCTATTTTTAGGGACCGACGTTAACCATGTTAAAAATTTTACAAATATGCTCAAAAATATAATAGCATTTGAATCAAAAATAAGAAAAACACACAAGTTAAAGGTAACCTTTCTCTGAAAGGATGTTTTAAGGGTGGTGTCTACCTTCCCTTAATCATAACTAACCCAGTACCCGAATCTCTGGGACCAGTGTCTAATTTTGGATTTCTAGTTCCCTCAAATTACTAGATGGCGACTCCAATAAAATCTTTATTTCCCCCAATCAAATAAAAATTAAATTCCTTTTGTTTAAAAACAAAAAAAAAAGGAGTGGAGCCGTCGCCCGACGTCGTGTATCGACAACTATTATTATTCTTGTTATTATTGTTGTTATTGTTGTTTTTCTTGTTGTTGTGTTGTTGTTATTTATAATTTATACAATTAACCTCTCTGTAGTTCGACCTTAGTCCTGCACTTAGGAGAAGACATCAATATTTTCATTGTGTCTCTAATACGTGTTGTATTTGTTATCTTGTACACTTTTAATACTTTGCTTGTTAAATGGTTAGTTTAGATTTCTGTTGCATTACCCTTGATCCAACTAATACTTGGCACTTTCATAGTCCAACCGTATGGTATAATCGACACATGTGCTATAAAAGAAACTTGATTTGTTTTCAACATAAGTTATAATCATGAATATCTGACAATATTTACAAGTATTAGCATTATTCAAATAAGATAACTAATATAATCATGTTAACAATTTATAATCTGATTGGAACCTCCCTTGTGTGTGGTTTACAGTTAAGTAATAAAAAGAGTTTATACTATACTTGTTTGAAATACCATTAATGGATCTTCTAACCTTAACATTTGTTTTTATCATTGTTTAATCTTTACATTAATCTTACATCTCAAGTTCCTCTTTAAACCACCACCACCGTCGTCGTCGCCACCATTATTATTATTATTACTACAGTTAACCTCTCTATGATTCAACCCCGGTCTTGCTTAGTTATTTATTACTTTGACACTCCTACACTTGAGAAAAGACATCAATCGTTTAATTGTGTCATTATTCATGGTGATAACTTATGTTAACAAAAAATCAAGTTCCTTTCATAGCATAGGTGTCGGTTATACCATACAGTTTGTGCTATGAAAGTGCTAAGCATTTGTTGCACCGAGGGTTATACAACACAAATCCAGATTAATCATTTAACAAGCAAGGTATTAATAGAGAGTGAAATAACAAATACAAAACATGTTAATATCAAACAATAAAGCACATGTTGAGTTTAGACTATACTTATTTTTACACGGTTAATGTAACATTTTCACCTTAACAAAATTAACTTAGCTAATTGTAATGAAGAAGAGAAATATAAATAAATAAAATAAAAAAATAATAATAATATACATTAACTTAGTCAAATAAAGGAAATAAAAAGTATAAAAAAGATATTAATATAACATAAAATAAAACTCGAACATTACAAAATACAAAGAAAGAGAGTAAGAGCAAAATCTTAATCTGAAAACCAAGATTTCTAAATGGATGCAAATACCTCTTTTTATAGGCTAAAATTTGGTGACTAATTATTGAGTGGATGACTACCTTTTGATTTGGTGACAACTATTATCTTCTTGTCTAAACAAAACGTCATTACTAACATCATAATTTGAACAAATAGTCTTCATGAAAGTTATAGGCATTTGTCTTAGCTTTCTAACAAAGCAAGAATAAGCTCATTTAGACTTCTAAAACTCGAGATATGAGCTAAACACTGAACAATATCTAGGCTTTAGGACAGACTCTGACTTCTCTTTGTTGCTACAATTTGAACTTGAAAATGACCGTTTTGAATCTTGGAATCTTATCAAAGTTTTAGGCCTATATCTTAGCTTTTTATCCATATATACTAGACCTAAATCCAAGTTATACAACTTCAGTTATGATCCAATAACCGAATGGTATTCCAATTTGAATTGAACTAGCATTTCTCCAAAAACTTAGCCCTCTCTTTGTCTTTTCACTTTCAATAATTAAGCACATCAATCAATTATTTAAATTGTGAGATATTTCTGCATCCAAAATAAGCATCTACCATCAATTAAAGATAACTTATCAGACCTGCTATTATAAAATATGCTCAAGTTAGGGAATTTAATGATACCTTAAGTGTAATATGATGATGTAAAATCTTGATAAAAATACACTTTTAAGTAATAATCACCACCTGTGATAAATCTTACAAATCCCTATTTAAGAGAGAAGGATTATTATGCCTAGAATGTTAGTTCTAATATTGTGTTTATGTGGTTTATTTGTCTAACAAATAATCACTCATCATTCAAAAAAAAAAATGACTTACTATTTATATGAAAATTTGAAAACCCCTATAATTCAATATAATTTTATAAATTAACTCAATCAAGTTCTTATTTGATTTTTCTAGGTTTAGAAATATATCCTTATATTAATTATATAATCTTGTCCTTAATTTTTAAAATATATTTTAATCAAATCATATTTAATTAAGGTTTAGAAATATATCCTTATATTAATTATATAATATTTTTTAAAATTTTTAAAATATATTGTAATCAAATCATACTTAATTAATTCATCCAAGTTTAATTTCAGACTAACAGTTCTTAAATCCATTAAGTTCTGATTAAACATTAAAATATGAAGTATGTTTATCATGTTTAATTATAGTCTTATTCTTAATTTATAAAATATATTTTAATCAAGTCATATTTAATTAAATGATCCAAGTTTAATTTCTGACTAACAGTTCTTACTATGTGTAACCCATGAAGTTCTAATTTAACATTAAAGTATGAAGTATGTTTATCATGTTTGATATTTATATAATAGTCATTATCGTTTGAATAATATTTGAAACCCTTTTCCTATCTCATTACATCTTTGTTAAAAATTTCTCAATTAATAATATTTGAGAATAGATGAAATATTTTCCTTAATTCACCAAGGGTAATGAATCTTTTCTTGATCACTCAAATATCTTCATATAGTTCATATTACACCCAATGTCAGCCCTTTTATTACCTAGATTAAGATAATATGTAAATGGATCAAAACATAATATTATATATAAAAAATGACTTAATGATAGCAAGTCTAATGATCACTAATACAATCGTCACGTCAGCTTTTTTATAGACATAGATGATCTCTTCATATAGAATTTTCATGCGGGTTAGTTCAGTAAACATGTTTTATGACAAGTACCTACATATTAATTTCAAGAATCTCTTATACCTCAGTTTATGATAATAACTATTTTCTTATATATATATATATATAAGAACATAATATATACTGATCTTTATAGCTTTAATGAATATCCAGTATTTAAGAGAGTAATGACCATCAACATTTTAGAAATAATATTGTAATGCAATAAGAATATCATAGTTATAACAACTTTGTAATTTTCTTTGCAAAGTACTTTTATTTTATGGATTTTATTTTCATTTTAGATTTATTAATATAATATTATATGAATATTAAAATAAATTAAATATTTATTAATAATAAATATATATTTACAAGAATATAATAATATTACATGTAATCAATAACTTATTAGTTACAAAACATATTAAACTAATAACTTTTTTTTATAAAACCTTATCTGACACATTTGAAGTGTTTATCAAACTTCACCCCTTGCCCATGTCTATATATCAACTAGATGTGATCCGTGACAATTTAAATCATAATTGATTTATGTGACTGAAAAGTTTAATCGATTTGTGTAGATATAACAATTGTGGATCAAAGCCAAATTCGAGCAATACGTTAATTACAGTTTCAATCGTTCAAAACAGCCTATCTTTATGCAAATACCCATTTTTTAACGTATTTTGCTTTCTTGCCTTAGTGTCAAATGATTTGACATAAAAACAATGGTCATGAACGGTACGATAGACTCTTTCCTATATATATATATATATATATATAGAGAGAGAGAGAGAGAGAGAGAGATTAGAACCACATGCATATTTTTTATAATTGTTTTTTGGAATTATAGTTCCGAAACATGCTATTATTGTTGGAAATTTGTTTTCAATAAATAAATTTTAGATAAATTAAAAATAAAAATAAAAAAAATTAAAATAGTGTCTTTTTTACATAAAGTATTACTAAAAAAATAAACTCGTTGATAATATTCATCCATGAATTTATCCATAATTTTTCAAATATGATCTGATAAGCAATCTCCTCTCCTCTTATGTCTTTTTCTTTTTTTTTCTCTATTTTTCTTTTGTCAAAAACAATAGACTCCACTATTTTATCACAAATCAAATTATTATCACTACAAATTCGACTACCTCAACACTTAATCTATCCACATCCCTATTTTGGTTTATTTTTTTAGGATTCACCACATCAAGGAAGCAAAACTACCTATATTTTGTTTAAACTTAATTTTAAAATGTTAGTTTTTATTGTGTATTTTGTAGTATGTGTAGTTTATTTATGTGTGTACTTGTTGAGTGCCTATAAGTTTGGCCGTGTTAAGCCACTTTGTCAAAGTATTTGTCTAGCAATTGTGGTATCAGAGCCTTTGGTTTGTGGGTGACTATGACCTCTTCTTCTCCATCTTCACCTCCTCCCTCTTCTCTTCTAGCTTCTTCTTACCGCTTCCATCTTCCCCCTTCCCCTTCTATTCGCTAGTCTACATCTAATAAGCTGGCCTATCCCCATGAGGTTAATCTTTTAGATGATACACAAAAAATTACTGAAACAGACCTTCCTCTAGTCAATCTTTATCATGCTTTTGCCAAAAAGTCTCCTTCCATTATCCGTAGTATTAAAACTCTCATCAAACAACCTTCTCGTATGGAAAAGGAGTGTGTTCAAGCTTCCTCTTTTGATCAACATAAGATTCCTGCTACTTCTCGAGAACAATTTGTTATTCTTGAAATTCCAGTTGAATTTCCAGGCCATTGGATTTCTCAAGGATATACACATGTTCATTTTGGTGTCGCCTAGCCTTGTCTTATCATGGCCGTAAGGGCTTACATGTTCCAACAAGATTAACTCTTCTAGATACCTGATATCTAGAGTATCAACATGCATGCATTGGATCTTTTGAAACCACGCTTAATTGTGGCACAATAGTTTTTACTTTCTATCCCAACTTCAATATGGCTTTGGATGATCCTCAACTCCATCACTTTTTGAAAGTCCAACTACAGATCACTAGTGCTGATTAAGTTTTAGACACCTACCAAGTCACTCTTCATTATCAAATGGCTTATCGGGTCCAAAATCATGCCTTTGATTTAGTACTCCCTGTTACTAATAATGCTTTGCTCATCACTGTTAATACTCATCGAAGAGCCACATATACCCATGTTCCGCGACAAATTCTAAAAGAGAACTTACAAAAGTTACTTCCCTCTTTTTGGATTACCAATTATAAAAAAACTGCATCAAAGATTTGTCCCTATACAATCCATGGAACTTGAGTTTACCAAAAAAGCTGATGGTACTGTAGAAATCATCTCTTAGAAGGGAGAATCTTCCACTTCTCCCCTAGGAATTTTTTCTTCCTCCATCTCAATGGTGCAACCAGTTCCACATCCTCTTTCAGTACCTGTCGAGTCCTTATCTAAGGATGGCCTCCCCATCCATTCTTTTACTCAGGACAACCATGTTTTTTGGGAGACTTGTCATTGTGACAGTTGTTGTAATGAAGCCATGGAAGATGACTCCCTCAAGCATAAAAGGAAATCTTCTGATAAAAAGCTGAAAGCCAGATATAATCAAGGGGACAAAACAATTGACACTTTGGGACAACCCTCTAGAAAATTTGACTATCTTGTCAAATATACTCCTCCTTTTTGGTCATCTCCAAACCAAGTCCTCATAATTCTAATGTATCAACCTACAAGACCTTATGATGATGATTTTCCTGCTTTACAAGAACAGGTTAAAGACAGAGTTCAAACTTTTCTCCAAGTTCACAATCCTCAAGGTGTTGATGCTGATAGCCGCCTTAAACAAGTTACCCAAGCTGAAGTTGTTCTCAATTGGCAAAGTCAAAATGCCATTGCTCAAAATTCTATTTTTCATCATATTGAATCTAAGGTTGACTTGGTGCAGACTAATCTGAAAAACATGACAGTTTATGTTGATTCTCAAATTTTACATCTCGAACAATTGTGTGTTGAAATTCAACAAAGGATCTCTACCATTCATGAGTATCTACTCATTCAAGCTTCTACTAGTAGACATGCAGACCCTCAGAAGGAATAAGAAATTCACTCTCTCAAAATACAACTCAAGTCGCTTCAGACCGAATTAGCCAAATCCAAATCCAAGCCTTTACCATTCTCTGAACCTTCACAGACTAGGATGAACTCCTATTACCCAGACCCTTATTGGGCTAAACATTCCCCTTCTTACAACCCCCAACCTTCACCTCCCACACCTCAATTATTTAGAAACCCAGATACTGAAAAACTTTTCAAACCTCTCTCCAAACGTGATAAAAGGAAAACCTAAATACTAACTCTTTCCAAAAAACCCAAATCATCAGCCCCTATCATCTCCTCATCCTCTGATTCTTTTGAATCAAAAAAGCATGAACCAGATGACCCTTTCCAAGACTCCCAAGACCCTTATCAACTTATGATTCAATCAAACCAACCCTCCAACCCTATCTAGTCTTTACTTACTACATATTCCCACCAGACTATTCCTAAAATCCTAACTCATGAACCCCTTGTTAATACATCTAAAGAAGAGACTCCTGATGATGACACTCTTGTAGCTTCTGAAGCATCTATTACTAAAGATGATTCTTCTAACACTTGTTCCATGCCACCATTATTAATGGCTGATCCTCCTCTAGCACATTCATCAAATCCTCAATCTTTTCGGACTTGGCAAGAGCCTCCTCCGACCTTTACCAGAAGAGTTAGTGTAGATGAACCAGTTAGCAGTGATGATTGATTGTGCATCAAAAGTGTCATTAAGTCTCTTATTTTACATATGTATTTATTGTTTTTATTTGGTTGTTTTTATAATAATTGATGTGTTTTTTAGTAATGAAGTTTGTTTTAAAGTTTCGATAGGTTTTTGGAGCTTAAATAAATTAATTCAGAAAATTCAACGTCGGAATTCAGAACAAAGAATTGAAGAGACATTTAGTTGAAGATTGAAGCAAATCTTGGTTCAAATAAGTGCTCCAAATTTGTCCCAAAAATCAATTCTATTCCAATTCTAGAAAAGAATATCATATGATTTATTTCAAGCCCAAACTTGCCTTATGTTGTGTGCAAACTTCAACCATTAAACACTCAAGGTTTCAATGTCAATCTTAGCCCAAATAATAAGTACATTTGTATACTTATTTGATGCTCAAATTCAGCCCAAAATCAGCCCAAAATCAGCCCTAAATCAACCCTAAATCAACCTTCAAATCAACCCAAATACAATCCATTGATCTAAGAAGGCAAGCACATGGATGGAAAGCTGGAGGGGATATTTTAACATTATTTTGGGTCAAAAAGAAGAAGGAGACACCTCATAAATGAGGAAGAAAAACGTGCACCAAAGTAGTTGTAAAGCTGTCTTGATTTGATTTTTCAGAACACCTTTCGGTGTTTTGCTGTCTTGATTTGATTTTTCAGAATACCTTTCGGTGTTTTGCCCATAACTTTTGACTCAGGTGTCCAAATGAGCTGTTCTTTAATGATCTGGAAAGGTGACAGAATTGCCTATAAATATGTCTCTAATAGACTTCTCAAAAAAAAAAAGCTTCTAAGAGGGTCGAATTGCTGTCCAAAGTTAGAGTCAGATTTGTGTCCGAATTTTTTCTGAAATTGTATTGTGTTCTTCTTTATAGATTTCGGTTCTTTAGTTTGTAAAACTTATTTTTTCAGTTGGATTCAAGTTCTTTCATGTTTATTGAAGTGTTCTTATATATAATCATGGTTGGCTAAACTCTTTATTGGATCCAAATCAAGGATAATGGTGATTGAGGTGAGTTCTTTAGGATATGAATGAATCTTAATGTTTATCTTCTTATTTTCTTCATGAATGATTTATTATTGTAAAGAAATTTTAGAAATCATTTAGGTAATGTTATAATCTTGAATTTTTATGCACAAACTTTAGTTTTGGTATAGAGATTGCTTGATTCAATGTCTTACTTAATATGAAAGTACTTGTTCATTCTTAAGCAATAATCAATCTTCATCTTTCTAATCTTCATTGTAATATGTTCATTCTTAAACAATAATCAATCTTCATCTTTCTAATCTTCATTGTAATGTCTTCCAATCTAATATCACCATCGTTGAGATTAGGTTGAGTTATCTTATATATGTTGAAGAAATCACCAATACATCACCATTAAAATTGATTTGGACCAAGACTTACTTTTCTTGTCATTTAAAATCTATTTACATTTTTTTTATCTTTGAAAACAAATCCATCAATTATTTTCAACCAAGTTATTGTTAATTTAATTTCTCTTGAGTTTTTTTTTTGTTACTTAGCTTAATTTCCAGATCTAGCTCTCTGTGGATATGACCTCGATCTTACCGAGTTAATTGCTACATCGCACACTCGTGCACTTACGAGTTAAAACAAGCCGATCATAAAAAGCGGTCAAGCAATTTTGGCACCGTTGTCGGGGAGCTAGCAAGCAAAGGTAACAAATTTAGATTTGATTATTGGAAAACTAAAAAAAATCATATAAAAAAAATCAATTGGCTGGTTTTACCGCCTAAAAAAAAAATTTACCTTAACGTTTCGGATATTGGACTGTGGACTGGACTATTAATTGTTGGATTTTGGTTGGTTCAACCATTTTTCTTTTATTGTCTACTCTTATTAGTTTCTAATATTTTTCTTGTTTATTTCATTTTATTTTGTTGATATTGTTTTTATTTATTGTCTAAAGTGTTTGGCTGGTATTACCACCTCTTGTTTATTTCAGTTTATTTTGTTGTTTTGTTATGCTTATTTTTTATATATATATTTATTGTTTGAAGTGCTTGGCTGGTATTACCGCCTTTTTATTCATGCCTGTTATAATTATCTTTTAATGTTTATTATTGTTATTTTTCTTATATTTATTGTCTAAAGTGCTTGGTCGGTATTACCGCCTCTTGTTTATTTCATTTTATTTTGTTGTTTTGTTACGATTATTTTTCTTATATTTATTGTTTGAAGTGCTTGGCTGGTATTACCGCCTTTTTATTCAAGCTTGTTATAATTATCTTTTAATGTTTATTGTTGTTAATAGTGTTTATTAGTTGGAGAGTGAATTTCTTAATTTGTTGTATTTTTATTTTTGAGCTATTACTTTTATTTGCAATTTTTTTTCTTTTTCTTTCCTTTCTTTTCATATTCATATAATTGTTATATTATTATTATTATTATTATTATTTTATCATGGCTAATGTTGAAGATGTAGAGGGTGAAGGGAGTGTTCAAGGTAATGGACCTCCACAATTCAATGATCAACCTAATTTTCGAACTCTTAGAGAGTATCTTCACCCGGCTAGACAAAGTACACCTTCGTGTATTATCTTACCTCTTAACCAACAAGCTTTCAATTTGAAACCAGGCATGATTCAACTTCTTCCCACATTTCATGGTATGGATTCTGAAAATCCATACATACACATTAAAGACTTTGAAGAGGTATGTAATACTTTTATTGATAGAACATGCACAGAGGAAACCATTCAGCTTAAATTGTTCCCATTCTCTCTAAAGGATAAAGCCAAGATTTGGCTAAACTCCTTGCGTCCTAGGTCTATAGGTACATGGAGAGAAATGCAAGCTGAATTTTTGAAAAAATACTTCCCCACTCATAGGACAGCAGCTTTACAACGTCAAATGATGAATTTTTCTTGTAGTCCAAATGAGTCATTTCACCAAGCTTGGGAAAGGTTCAAAGACTTGTTAAATGCATGCCCTCATCATGGTTTTGAGATGTGGAGGTTAGTGAGTTTCTTTTATGACTCTCTTACCACAGATTTTAAAAAGCTAGTGTCAACCATGTGTAATGGTGAGTTTTATGACAAAGAACCAAGTGAGGCCTTTGATTTTTTTGTTCAATTGGCTGAAAACACAAAGCAATGGGAGACTTCTCTCCCAGTTCATGTTGAGTCTAGAAACACCATTTCTCATTCAAGTGGGAAGTTTCAATTGAAAGAGACTGATGACCTCAATGCTAGATTAGCCTCATTGGCTAGGAAAGTAGAGTCTCTTGAGATTAAAAAAGTGCATGTCATCAGTGAATAACAAGAGGAAAGTTGTGTTGTTTGTGAAAGCAAAGGGCATAGGACAACTGAATGTCCTACCATTCCAGCCTTCAAGGAAGTGCTATATGGCCAAACTTCTGATTCAAGTAATGTTAGAAAGCCATTTTCAAATCAAGTAGGCAATCCCTACTCTGAGACCTATAATCCTGGATGGAGGAACCACCCAAATTTTGGATGGAGAAATGAGGGCTCTTTAGTACCTCAAACATTTCAACCTCCACCCCAACCATTTCATGCTCCCACACATAACACATACCAACCACCTCATAAGAGATCCTTAGAGGATACTCTTCAACAATTCATGCAAACGCAAGGAGGAATCAACAACCAAGTTTACAAATTCCAAGACCAGACCAATAGGACCTTAGATGACATTCGAAGTTAACTAACTAAGTTGACTCAATCACTAAGCATTCAAGAGAAGGGAAAAATCCCAGCTCAACCAATGCCCAATCCTAGAGGTCAGGTACACATGAGTGAATCCTCACCTAGTGAACCTTCAAACCATGAACAAGTCCAAGCCATCACTACCCTTAGAAGTGGAAAGATTGTTGATAAAGGTGTAGGTTTTAGGATTCCTAAAGGTATTGTGGAGGAGAAATCTAGGGAAAGTGAAGAGGGAATCAAAACACAAGTGACAAATGAGAGTTTGAGTGACAAAGAAGGTGAGATAAATGAGAAAGAGATGAGTGAGAAAGGAGATGATTTAAGAAAGATTGGAGTCAAAATGAGTGATTTAGAATTTGTTCCTAGAGCACCATTTCCACAAAGGTTAGGAAAACCTAAACAAGATCTTATGAACTCGGAAATCTATGAATTGTTCAAACAAGTGAAAGTCAATATTCCACTCCTTAATGCAATTAAACAAGTTCCATCTTATGCAAAGTTTCTTAAGGATTTATGCATAGTCAAAAGGAGATTGAATGTGAAAGAAAGAGCCTTTCTAACTGAACATGCTAGTGCCATCATCCAGTTTAAGACCCCTCCCAAATACAAAGATCCTGGTTGTCCTACTATTTCATGCATTATTGGAAGTCATAAGATAGATCAAGCTTTGTTGGATTTAGGAGCAAGTGTGAATTTAATACCCTACACTGTTTACGAACAATTAGGTTTAGGAGAAATCAAGCCTACTCGAATCATCCTTCAATTAGCTGATAGGTCAATCAAGATTCCCAGGGGTATCGTTGAGGATGTGTTGGTCCAAGTAGATAAATTCTACTTTCCTGTTGATTTTGTAGTATTAGACACCGCACCAATTCAAGGTTCTAATGCCCCCATCCCAGTCATCTTAGGGAGACCTTTCCTAGCTACATCCAATGCCTTAATTAACTGTAGGAATGGGGTGATGAAATTGTCTTTTGGGAATATGACTGTGGAGATGAACATATTCAATGTCTCCAAACAAATCGGGGAACATGAGGACATTAGAGAGGTAGATTTCATCCAAACAGTTTGTCAAGAACACTTTGAGAGAGTGTGGATCAAGGATCCATTGGAGAGAACTTTAATTCATGATGAAAGATTTTGTTCTTTGGAATGTGTTGATGAGGAAGTAAGAGAACTCGAGACTTATCTAGATCCAATGCCTATTATGTCAATAGGTCAATGGACCCCATCATTTGAGCCTTTGATTTCACCCCAAGTGAAAGTTGAGGAATCTCTTGCCCAGCCTGATAAACTAGAAAGGAAGCCTTTACCGAGTGATCTTAAGTATGCATTTCTAGGGGAAGATGAATCATATCCTATTGTGATCTCATCAAAACTTAGCATAGAGTAAGAACACAAACTTTTGAGAGTGGTGAGAAAACACAAGAAAGCAATTGGGTGGAAAATTACTGACTTGAAAGGAATTAGCCCTCTTTTATGTACACATAGAATCTATCTTGAAGAAGAGGCTAAATCTGTGAGGCAAATGCAAAGACGATTGAACCCAAACATGAAGGAAGTAGTGAGAGGTGAAGTGCTTAAGCTACTTGATGCAGGTATCATTTACCCTATTGCAAACTCAAAATGGGTTAGTCCAACCCAAGTTGTCCCAAAAAAATCTGGAGTCACGGTAGAGAAGAATGAAAATAATGAGCTGGTACCAACTAGAATCCAAACTGGATGGCGTATGTGCATTGATTATCGTAAATTGAACATGGTGACTAGGAAGGACCATTTTCTGCTTCCATTTTTAGACCAAGTGCTTGAAAGAGTAGCTGGAAGAGCTTTCTATTGTTTTCTGGATGGATACTCAGGTTACAACCAAATTGAGATTTCTTTAGAAGACCAAGAAAAAACCACTTTCACTTGTCCTTTTGGTACATATGCTTTTAGAAGAATGCCTTTTGGTTTGTGTAATGCACCAGCCACTTTTCAAAGGTGTATGATGAGTATCTTTAGTGACATGGTGGAAAATTTTTTGGAAGTTTTCATGGATGATTTTTCAGTTTATGGGGATTCTTATGAGTTGTGTCTAATGAATCTAGAAAAAGTTCTTGAAAGGTGTGAAGAGAGCAATCTTGTACTCAATTGGGAGAAGTGTCATTTTATGGTGACACATGACATTGTCTTAGGTCACATTGTCTCTTCAAAAGGAATAGAGGTAGATAAGTCAAAAGTGGAAATCATTCAAAAATTACCTACCCCTAGGACTGTGAAAGATATGAGATCCTTTTTAGGACATGCTGGTTTTTATCGAAGATTCATTCATTCTTTTAGTACCATCGCCAAACCATTGTGTAACTTGTTGTCACAAGATGTCCAATTTGATTGGACATCAAAATGCCAAGAAGCTTTTGAAAAGCTTAAAGGGTTGTTGACAACTGCACCAATCATACAAGCTCCTGATTGGTCTTTACCATTTGAACTGATGTGTGATGCTAGTGATTTTGCGGTTGGGGCTGTTTTAGGGCAAAGAAAAGACAAGAAACCTCATGTCATATATTATGCTAGCAAGACTTTGAATGATGCTCAATTGAATTACACTACAACTGAAAAAGAACTCTTAGCTGTGGTCTTTGCATTAGACAAGTTTAGGTCTTATTTGGTTGGATCTCTTGTTATTGTTTTCACTGATCATGCAGCATTGAAATATTTGCTCACAAAACAAGATGCCAAACCACGTTTGATTCGATGGATCCTCCTACTCCAAGAGTTTAACATTGAAATTCGAGATAAAAAGGGAGTAGAGAATGTAGTAGCTGATCATTTGTCTCGTCTTTCAAGCTATAAGACCATAATTGATGAATCTCCAATAAATGAACTCTTTGCTGATGAAAATTTATTTTGTGCAGGTACTGTCTCTTACATTGGTTCTCCATGGTATGCTGACATAGCAAATTACCTAGCCACAAGTCAAATTCCTTCTCATTGGTCTAAACTTGACAAATAAAAATTCTTGCGCAATGTGCGCACCTTTTTTTGGGATGACCCCTACCTATTTAAATATTGTCCTGACCACATTATTAGGCGGTGCATCCCTGATCATGAAATTCCAAGGGTCATTAATTTTTGTCATGCATTAGCCTGTGGTGGGCATTTCTCTTCCAAGAAAACCATTGCCAAAATCTTGCAGTGTGGTTTTTATTGGCCTACCATGTTTAAAGATGTTCATGCCTTCTGTGTTGCATGTGACCGATGCCAACGACTAGGTAGCCTCACTAGGCGTAACATGATGCCCCTTAACCCCATCCTTGTTTTGGAAATATTTGATTGTTGGGGGATTGATTTCATGGGACCTTTTCCAAGTTCATTTGGTTACCAATTCATCCTTGTTGCTGTTGATTATGTGTCTAAATGGGTGGAGGCCATTGCATCTCGAACCAATGACCATCGAGTTGTGGTCAAATTCTAGAAAGAAAATATTTTCTCTCGTTTTGGCATGCCCCGGGCTATGATTAGTGATGGGGGAAAACATTTTTGTAACAAGCCCGTTGGGATTTTGATGAGAAAATATGGTGTAATTCACAAGGTCAGTACCCCCTATCACCCACAGACTAGTGGCCAAGCTGAGTTGGCAAATAGGGAGATCAAGAACATTTTAGAGAAAACAGTCAATCCAAACCGTAAAGATTGGTCCCTACGACTAGTTGATGCTTTGTGGGCATATCGCACTGCTTATAAGACCTCTTTAGGAATGTCTCCTTATAGGCTAGTTTATGGAAAGCCTTGTCATCTCCCTGTTGAGATTGAGCACCGTGCATATTGGGCCATTCGGCAATTCAATGACAATGAAAACGAGGTTGGCAAAAATAGAAAGCTTCAATTGGATGAATTAGAGGAGTTGAGAAATGATGCATTTGAAAATGCAAAAATTTCAAAACATAAGATGAAAACTTTCCATGATAAACATATTCTTAGAAAATCCTTTCATCTTGGTCAAAAGGTTCTCTTGTATAATTCACGATTACATCTCTTTCTTGGGAAGTTGAGGACAAAATGGACTGGTCCATTTGTGATTAAATCCATCTCTGAGCATGGTGCATTTGAGGTAGAAAATCCCAAGAATGGAAATATTTTCAAAGTAAATGGTCATCGATTGAAACCTTATCTTGAAAATGTTGTGGCTGAAGTTGAGACATTGGATCTTCAAGATCCAATACCATTGTAGTATTAGAAGTAATGAGTTTTTATTTTTATTTTATTTTTATTTTTATTTTTCATTTTTATTATTTTTTCTTCTTTCTTCCATCTCTTATATTTTCGTGTTCATGCATTCGGGACAATGCATTATTTTAAGTTGGGGGGTGTGAGGTTCTTTATTTTCAAAAAAAAAAAAATCAATGTTTTCTTTTAGTTGTGATATGCAGGTTAAAAAAAAAATCAAGCAAGAAGTCAGCTCATGCCCAATTCAATCAGACATTCATCCTTGAAAACAGAAGGGGAGTAACAATTTTCTAATCTTTATACTTTTCTTCTCTTTCTCTTTTACATTGAGGATAATGTAAAACTTAATTTTAGATATTTCATTATGTTGAATGCTTGAGATAACCATGCTTGTTAAAAAAAAAAAAAAAAACTTGCATTCGTATGTGAATGAGACTTGTTTAGGATCATCATTACATTTTTGGATTCATTATTATGTTGAACATTGCATACTTTAATTTGGGATAGATAATATCTTATAAAGCAAGATATAGCATACTTTTTTTTAAGATTACTGAAATACATCTTTCCTTGTAAAAGTTGTGTGAGTTGTGTGATTATGCATGAAAGATGAGTATGATGCTTTACTTGTGATTATCCCTTTTGATCTAGTCCTAAACAAGGTTTAAGTAAATAGAGTAATAATTATTACACGAATAAATAAATAAATGTGTACAAAGTTCTATCTACTCCAATGTTTTGAGTTGCTCAGTAACTAGGGGTATTCATCACAAATGTTTATCTTTACGTCAAACGGCAGCTTAAAATATGAGTATGCAAAGCACTTTAAGTTTGTGACTTTGTGAGTAACCGGGTGCATTCATCACAAATGTTTGTATTCGCGTCAAAAGGGAAGTGACTACTTAAAGACAAAAAATAAATCATATCTTCAAAAAAAAAAAAAAAGAAAGAAAGAAAAAAGAAAGAAAGAAAATATATAGATATTTCTCTAGTTTGCTACCTTGTTTGTGTTGGTGAGAATGGAAGATTACAAGTTGAGTTTTCGTATGAATCAATTATGTTGGTTGCACGATAAATATGACTGAATTTGGAAATTTTGTATGGATATTTGATTTAGAGAATGTGAGTATGCTTATTTTTCTTTATTTGCTATTGTGTACACTAAGTTAAAGATACCAATGTTTGCATGATAGCTCCTTCAAGTGTGATGAATCGAGCCTAATTATGGTTGCTATTATTATTATTTTTATTTTAAAGGTTTTATGTTTTGTTTTGCTTGAGGACTAGCAAAATCTAAGTTGGGGGGTGTGATTATGCATCAAAAGTGTCATTAAGTCTCTTGTTTTACATATGTATTTATTGTTTTTATTTGGTTGTTTTTATAATAATTGATGTGTTTTTTAGTAATGAAGTTTGTTTTAATGTTTCGATAGGTTTTTGGAGCTTAAAAGAATTAATTCAAAAAATTCAACGTCGGAATTCAGAACAAAGAATTGAAGAGACATTTAGTTGAAGATTGAAGCAAATCTTGGTTCAAATAAGTGCTCCAAATTTGTCCCAAAAATCAATTCTATTCCAATTCTAGAAAAGAATATCATATGATTTATTTCAAGCCTAAACTTGCCTTATGTTGTGTGCAAACTTCAACCATTAAACACTCAAGGTTTCAATGTCAATCTTAGCCCAAATAATAAGTACATTTGTATACTTATTTGATGCTCAAATTCAGCCCAAAAATCAGCCCCAAATCAGCCCTAAATCAACCCCAAATCAACCTTCAAATCAACCCAAACACAATCCATGATCTTACATGTCCACACAACAAATAACAATTGATTTATTTTGGGTAATCCATTGATCCAAGAAGGCAAGCACATGGATGGAAAGCTGGAGGGGATATTTTAACATTATTTTGGGTCAAAAAGAAGAAGGAGACACCTCATAAATGAGGAAGAAAAACGTGCACTAAAGTAGTTGTAAAGCTGTCTTCATTTGATTTTTCAGAACACCTTTCGGTGTTTTACCCATAACGTTTGACTCAGGTGTCCAAATGAGCTGTTCTTTAATGATCTGGAAAGGTGACAGAATTGCCTATAAATATGTCTCTAATAGACTTCTCCAAAAAAAGCTTCGAAGAGGGTCGAATTGCTGTCCAAAGTTAGAGTCAGATTTGTGTCCGAATTTTTTCTGAAATTGTATTGTGTTCTTCTTTATAGATTTCGGTTCTTTAGTTTGTAAAACTTATTTTTTCAGTTGGATTCAAGTTCTTTCATGTTTATTGAAGTGTTCTTATATATAATCATGGTTGGCTAAACTCTTTCTTGGATCCAAATCAAGGATAATGGTGATTGAGGTGAGTTCTTTAGGATATGAATGAATCTTAATGTTTATCTTCTTATTTTCTTCATGAATGATTTATTATTGTAAAGAAATTTTAGAAATCATTTAGGTAATGTTATAATCTTGAATTTTTATGCACAAACTTTAGTTTTGGTATAGAGATTGCTTGATTCAATGTCTTACTTAATATGAAAGTACTTGTTCATTCTTAAGCAATAATCAATCTTCATCTTTCTAATCTTCATTGTAATATCTTCTGATCTAATATCACCATCGTTGAGATTAGGTTGAGTTATCTTATATATGTTGAAGAAATCACCAATACATCACCATTAAAATTGATTTGGACCAAGACTTACTTTTCTTGTCATTTAAAATCTATTTACATTTTTTTTTTATCTTTGAAAACAAATCCATCAATTATTTTCAACCAAGTTATTGTTAATTTAATTTCTCTTTAGTTTTTTTTTTGTTACTTAGCTTAATTTCCAGATCTAGCTCTCTGTGGATATGACCTCGATCTTACCGAGTTAATTGCTACATCGCACACTCGTGCACTTGCGAGTTAAAACAAGCCGATCATAAAAAGCGGTCAAGCAGTGGTGTAATTCATTTGAGCACTATTTAAAGTTTTACTTGCATAGTAAATCACATAAGGTTTCTTATCTTTTCTTTATCCTAAAACAATGCTTACGGCATAATTACTGGCATCACACATTATTTCAAAAGTTAATGACCAATCAGGAGGTTGAATGATAGGAGCACAAGTAAGAAAGTTTTCAAGTTTAACAAAGGATCCTTCATAATATTTAGTCCATTCAAAAGTATTATCCTTTGTTTGAAGGTTACTTAAGGGCTTAGATATTACACTAAAATCTTTTATGAACCTTCTATAAAAACCAGCATGTCCTAAAAATGATCTAACATCTTTAATAGATTTTGGTGTTGGCAAGTTAGCAATTAACTTGATTTTAGATTTGTCAACCTCAATTTCTTTTGATGAAACAATGTGACCAAGTACAATGCCATTTGTTACCATAAAGTGACATTTTTCCCAATTCAGTACAAGATTATTCTCTTCCCACCTGCTTAAAACCTTTTCTAAATTAGTCAAACAATCATCAAATGAATCATCAAAAACAGAAAAATCATCTATAAAAATATCAAGAAATTGTTCAACCATATCACTAAATATACTGAGCATGCATCTTTGAAACGTGGTTGGTGCATTACATAATCCAAAAGGCATCCTTTAATAAGCAAAAGTATCAAATGGACATATGAAAGTAGTCTTCTCTTGATCTTCTATTGCAATTTGAATTTGGTTGTAACCTGAATAGCCATCTAGGAAAAAATATAATTTATGACCTACAACTCTTTTTAGGATTTGATCCATGAAAGGTAAAGGAAAATGATCTTTTCTAGTAATTGAATTAAGTTTCCTATAATCAACCCATATGCGCCAACCAGTAACAGTCCTAGTGGGAATTAACTCATTGTTCTCATTTGTTATCATAGTGACTCCAGACTTCTTGGGTACAACTTGGATAAGACTTACCCATTTGCTGTTAGAAATAGGATAAATGATTCCATTATCTAAAAGCTTAATGACTTCATTTTTCACTACTTCTTTCATATTAGGATTGAGCCTTCATTGCATTTCCCTAGAGGGTTTAGCATTTTTCTCCAAATAAATTTTGTGTCTACAAATCAAAGGACTAAATCCTTTTATGTCAGTTATGGTCCATCCTAATGTATTTTTGTGCATTTTCAGAGTTTGTAATAACTTACCTTCTTGATGTGCATTAAGTTTAAAATAGATTATTACCAGAAAAGTTTTATTTTCTCCTCAAAATGAGTATTTGAGATTGAATGGCAACGACTTCAAATCAGGTATGGGTGGTTGAACACTTGAAGGTATGGGCTTTATTGATGGTGTGACAATTCCTCAATTTGTGGTCTCCAATTACTTGCCTTTGATTCTTTCTGAAAATAAATCATTTGTAAATCATCAGATTCGTCAATCTCAATTTCACTGAAAGTGGTTTGAAATTGATCATGAATTAATTTTTCAGTAAAGTCCACTTCCTGTAAATCATTATCATCTCTAGGTTGCTTGCAAATGTTGAAAATATTCATCTCCAATGTCATGTTTTCAAATGATAGCTTCATCAGTCCATTCTTACAATTAATCAATGCATTAGAAGTTGCAAGAAATGGACGTCCTAAAATAACAAGAAATGAATTCCATGTTTCAATGGGTTGTGTGTCCAAGACAATAAAATCCATAGGATAAATGAATTTATCGACTTGTACTAACACATCTTCAAGTATTCCTCTAGGCACTTTTACAGATCTATCGGCAAGTAAAAGAGTTGTAGAAATTGGTTTTAACTCACCTAGATTGAGATTTTGAAAAACTGAATATGGAAGTAAATTCACATTGACTCCAATATCAAGAAAATCTATTTCAATTTTATGTTCTCCAATAAAGCAAGAAATTGTAGGACAACCAGGATCTATTTCAATGTTTGGTTAAAAAGGTTTTTTTTATCACATTCAGTTTTCTCTACACATTGCACAAATCTTTAAAAAATTTAACATAAGAAGGAACTTGTTTAATAGCATCCAGCAAAGGTATATTGATCCTTATCTGTTTGAAAGTTTTAAAGATTTCAGAGTTGTGATTGACTTTTCTTTGTTTGGTCATGACATGAGGAAATGGAAGTGCTAGCGGGGAATCAATCGTTTATTTGCAATTTTCAGTTTTAACCCCTTCCTTATCCTCAGAGATTGACTCATCATCTTTCTCACAAGGTTCAAGAGTGGGTTTTTCAATAACCTTACCACTGTGAAAAGTAGTGACTGATTTGACTTGATCCATGTGTTGGCTTATGGAACTACTTGCATTTACATTGTATTGCCCCTTGGGATTTTGTTGTGGTTAAGATGGAAACTTACCTTTCTCTTGGAAACTGAGAGCAGATATCAATTTTGCAAGAGTATCTTTAAAATCTGTTATATTTTGAGTGAGTTAAGTTTTGATTGCCTCATGCTTTTCAATGAATGCATGCAATGTTTCCTTAAGATTTCTTCTAGGAGGTGGAGCATAAGGAGGTGCATATCCATGAGAATTTTGAAAATTATGGTGTGCTTAAAATGGTGGTTATGAAGTTTATACATTGTTACTATCACTTTTCCAATTGAAATTTGGGTGATTTCTCCAACCAGGGTTGTATGTTTGCGAGTATGGGTTGTGGTTAGCCCTTAGAAAACTGTTTAAAGTATGGGCTTGTTCATGGAGACATTCCTTAAAAGAAGGCAAGGTTGGATAGTTATTGGTTGAGTGTTCATTTGTTTCACAGATTTGACACACAATGTTTTCAATAGATTTTAATTGACCACTCTTTTTCAATTCTAGTGCCTCGACTTTTCTAGCTAAAGATGCAAACTTGGCTTGAAGGTCATGATTTTCCTTAAGGTTGTATATACTTTCACTAGATGTATGAGGTTGAGTTTTTCTTGGTGCCTCATAAGTACCCATGGTGTCCCAATTTTGAGCATTTTCAACTAACAAGTCTAAGTACTTCATTGCTTCATCAAGGTCTTTATCTTCAAAAGTTTCATTGCACATATATTCAAGCATTTGCCTATCTTTAGGTGTTAACCTTTCATAAAAATGTGAAACCAATCTCGATCTATTGAAACAATGATGAGGGCAAGTATTAAGCAAGTCTTGATACTTATCCCAACATTAGTAAAATGTTTCTCCTAGTTTTTGAGTGAACGTGGTGTCTTTTGAAAGAATTTATTCTGTGAAATGGGAAAACTTTTTCGGCCATATTTTTTGAAAATGATGAGGATACCCTACAAAGGCTAATACTTAATATACATGATCACACTCTCATGTACGTGTATGAATAGAATAAAAGGAAGAAGAAAACAAAAGAAGAAGAAATAAGAGAAAAGAAACAAAGTTATATACAAGGAAAGTGAAAAGAGAAAATAAAATAAATATTATAATTTATACGAGAACTTATCTCCCTGGCAACGGTGCCAAAAACTCGACACGACTAAAAGATTGATGTCTTCTCCCAAATGCAGGTGTCGAAGTAATAAATAACCCAGCAAGACCGAGGTCGAATCATAAGGAGGTTAATTGTATAAATTATAGATGACAATAAGAGAACAACAACAACAATAGTAACAATAATAATACTAAATACTAATACTAATAATAATAATAATAGTAATAATAATAATAATAATAATAATAATAATAATAATAATAATAATAATAATAATAGTTGTTGTACTAATAATAACAACAATAATAAAGAAGAAGAAGAAGAAAAAGATGAAAACTTTGAGATGGAAGATTAACGTAAGGATTAAACAATGATAATAACAAATATCAAGGTTAGACGATCTACTAATGGTATGTCAAACAAGTATAGTATAAACTCTTATTATTCAATTGGAAACCACATACAAAGGAGGTTCCAATCAGATTATCAATTGTTAACATAATTACATTAGTTATCTTATTCGATTAGTGCTAATATTTGTAAATGTTGTCAGGCATTCATGATTATAACTTATGTTAACAACAAATCAACTTCCTTTCATAACTTAGGTGTTGGTTATACCATACAGTATGGGCTATGAAAGTGTCAAGTACTTGTTGTATGACACGACTAAAAGATTGATGTCTTCTCCCAAGTGCAGGAGTGTCGAAGTAATAAATAACCCGGCAAGACTAAGGTCGAACCACAGGGAGGTTAATTGTACAAATTATAAATAACAATTATAAATAACAACAATAGTAACAACAACAACAACAATAGTAATAGTAGCAATAATAATAATAATAATAATAATAATAGTAATACTAATAATAATAATAATAATAATAAAGAAAGAAATGGAGAAGAAAAAGAAGAAGATGAGAACTTTGAGATGGAATATTAATGTAACGATTAAACAATGATAATAACAAATGTCAAGGTTAGAGGTTCCACTAATGGTATATCAAACAAGTATAGTATAAACTCTTATTATTGAATTGGAAACCACACACAAAGGAGGTTCCAATCAGATTATATATTGTTAACATGATTACATTAGTCATCTTATTCAATTAATGCTAATACTTGTAAATCTCGTCAAGCATTCATGATTATAACTTATGTTAACAACAAATCAAGTTTCTTTCATAGCTCAGGTGTCGGTTATACCATACATTATGGGCTATGGAAGTGCCAAGCATTTGTTGTACCAAGTGTTATACAACATAAATCAAGATTAGTCATTTAACAAGCAAAGTATTAAAGAGTGAACAAAATAACAAATACAAAAATGTAAGTACAAACATTAAAGCTCATATTAAGTTTACACTAGTTATTCTTACACCATTAGTGTATCCTTTTCACCTTAACATAATAAACTTAGCTAGACATAATGAAAGAAAGAAAAATAAATAAACAAAATAACAACATAAATAAGATAAGAGTTAACTAAGTAAAGGATAGGAAATGAAAGACATAAACTTGATATTAATGAAAGTAAAGCATAAACATTACAAAAAATACAAAGAGAGAAAGCAAGAGCATGATCTTGATCTGAAAACCAAGATACCTAAATGCATGGCAAATGCCTTCTTTTATAGGCCAAAATTGGGAACTATTGATTTGATGACTAATTGATGAGTGGGTAGCCAACTCTTGACTTGGTGACAATCCTTATCATCTCTTGTCTGCCCAAACCATCATTGATAACGTCAAAATTGGAGCCACTCGAAAACATGAAAGTTGTAGGCAATTGTCTCAGCTTTATTGTATATAAAATTTAGCTTATTTGGACTTCTAGAACTCTAGATATGGCCAAAATACTGAACAGTGCTTGGGCTGTAGGACAGCTTCGGGCTTCTTTGTTGTTGCAATAATTTGGACTTGAAAATGGCGTTTTCAGATCTTGGGCTCTATATGAAAGTTGTAGGCCTATGTCTTACCTTTCCATCCATATAAAGTAGACCTAAATCTGAGATCCATAGCTCTAGATATGACCCAATTACTAAACAGTGTTCCGGTTTGGATTGCACCAATATCTCTTTTCTAATTTTAGTCATCTCTTTGCCCTTGCAATTTAAGTTCTTAAAGTCATCAATCAATCCTTTCATTTATGTGATAGGCCTGCATTTAAAATGAACATTTACCATAAATTAAAGGTATCTTATATTATTAGAAATATTATTATAAACATGCTTTAGTTAAGGAGTTATTGATACTTCAAGTGCAAAATGATGATATAAAAGCATGATAAAAATACACTTTTAAGTACTAATCATTGTACCAAGTGTTATACAACATAAATCTAGATTAGTCATTTAACAAGCAAAGTATTAAAGAGTGAACAAGATAACAAATACAAAACATGTTAGTGTCGAACATTAAAGTCCATATTAAGTTTACACTATACTTATTCTTACACCATTCATGTAATCTTTTCACCTTAGAAAAAAGATGTCGGTGCAATCCAAACCGGAATACTGTTCGGTAATTGGGTCATATTTGGAGTTGTAGATCTCAGATTTAGGTCTACTTTATATGGATGGAAAGGTAAGACATAGACCTACAACTTTCATACGGATCCCAAATCTAAAAAGGTCATTTTCAGGTCCAAATTATAGCAACAACAAAGAAGTTTGAATTTATCTTCGAGCCCGAGCACTGTTCAGTGTTTGGCCTATATCTAGAGTTCTAGAAATCGAAATGATCTGAATTTTTTACACAAGACAGCTAAGACAATTTCCTACAACTTTCATGTTTTCAAGTGGTTCCAATTTTAAAGTTATCAATGATGTTTTAGAAACTATTGATTTGATGACTAATTGATGAGTGGGTGACCAACTCTTGACTTGGTGACAATCCTTATCTTCTATTGTCTGTCCAAAATGTCATTGATAACATAAAAATTGGAGCCACTTAAAAACATGAAAGTTGTAGGGAATTGTCTTAGCTTTCTTGTGTAAACAATACAGGTCATTTGCACTTCTAGAACTCCAGATATGGGCCAAATAATGAACAGTGCTCGGGCTGGAAGACAAATTCAGACTTCTTTGTTGTTGCTATAATTTGGACTCAAAAATGACATTTTTAAGTCTTGGGCTCCATATGAAAGTTGTAGGCCTATGTCTTACCTTTCCATCCATATAAAGTATACTTAAATCTAAGATCTACAGCTCTAGATATGACCCAATTACCAAATAGTGTTTAGGTTTGGATTACACCAACTTCTCTTTCCTAAGTTTGGCCATCTCTTTGTCCTTTCAATTTCAGTTCTTAAATCCATCAATCAATCCTTTCATTTATGTAATAGGCCTACATTTAAAATGAACATTTACCATAAATTAAAGGTATCTTATATTATTAGATATATTATTATAAAACATGCTTTAGTTAAGGAGTTATTGATACTTCAAGTGCAAAATGATGACATAAAACCTTGATAAAAAAATGCACTTTTAAGTACTAATCACACCCCCCTAACCAGCTTATTACTAGTCTTTAGTAATCAAAGCATTAAAATAGAAAAACATTTTGCAAATTCCAAAAAGCAAGGTATTCATCATTTAACTTCCATTAATCTATCCAGATAAACAAACTCTCATTAAATTTATATATATGCTCAATACC
>NW_011500715.1:94541-97911 GCF_000495115.2 Populus euphratica
CGGGCTTAATTGTTTAGGTTAGCGAGGCTACGAAACCAAACTTATCTACATTTTTATTATCATCATTCATTTTTTTTTGTTTTTTTTTTCAAATTATATACTATCCATTTTCCTTAGTTGACAACCTTTAACAAAAGAACATAAATAATGTAATAATCCAATGTGCAACCACAATCATATGTTAAAGTGTGTGTGTCTAAATTAAGGTTTAAAAATACATGTTAAATGAGTATATGACCAAAATTAAGCGATAGTAATGAGAGAGTTTGTAAACCTGAATATTTCAAGAAGTATTATGTAGACCTTATTAAGAATAGTTACTAAGATGCGTCTCAAGAGTCATAAAAAGATCTCCTTTACTCTACCATCATAGTAACAACAATTTTGCACATACTTTATGAAATAGAAAACACAATTAGTTAATAATTTTTTTTTTTAGCTACCATCCTCTCCCCCCAACCAAGATGACCAATTTATACGACTCATGGAGGGATCAATTATAGGAATGAAATATTGTAGTTGGTCAATCAATTGTTTAGTAGTAGCAACATAGATTATGATTTGTCGTGCAGAAGATGTTTGAAATTCCTATTCCACAGCATAATCAAGAAAAGACAACTTATCATAATAACCATTAACATTTAACAAACCTATGGGTTTATGGTGAATGTGCAGTTGGGCCCAAGAGGAAATATGAAAGATCTCTTTCAATGTGCCTAGACCACCTTATGAAGCAATGAAGGCATCAGCATGGTTAAACATTGCATTCATTCGAGCCGACATTGTGGAGACTTGAAGTTCCTCTCCAATTATTTTTCCAATGATGTTCCCTTGTGCTAAAGCTTCGGGGACGACCCCCAAAACTTGACTACCTCCTAAAAATACAGCTATTAACACACCTCTCATTAACCCAAGACAGATTCGGGCTTCTTTGTTGTTGCTACAATTTAGACTTGAAAATGGTCTTTTTAGATCTTGGGCTCCATATGAAAGTTGTAGGCCTATGTCTTACCTTTCCATCCATATAAAGTAGACCTAAATCTGAGATCTACAGCTCCAAATATGACCCAATTACAGAACAATGTTTCGGTTTGGATTACACCGACATCTTTTTTCTAAGTTTGGCCATCTCTTTGTCCTTTTAATTTCAGTTCTTAAATTTATCAATCAATCCTTTCATTTATCTTATAGGCCTGCATTTAAAGTGAACATTTACCATAAATTAAAGGTATCTTATATTATTAGATATGTTATTATAAAACATGCTTTAGTTAAGGAGTTATTGATACTTCAAGTGCAAAATGATGATATAAAACCTTGATAAAAATGTACTTTTAAGTACTAATCAGTGAATGTGTAGTTGGGCCTAAGAGGAAATATGAAAGATTTCTTCCAATGTGCCTAGACTACCTGGTAAAGCAATGAAGGCATCAACATGGTTAAACATTGCATTCATTCGAGCCGACATTGTGGAGACCTGAAGTTCTTCTCCAATTGTTTTCCCAATGATGTCCTCTTGTGCTAAAGCTTTGGGGATGACCCCCAAAACTTGACTACCTTCTAAAAATACAGCTATTGACACACCTCCCATTAACCCTAGACTGCCTCCCCCATACACTAAATGAATCTTTCTCTCAGCTAGCACCTGACCAAGATGATTTGCTGATTCTAAAAACTCCTTTTCTTTCCCAAGACTAGATCCACCAAAAACACAAATATTTCATATGTGATGACCTGAGGAACTTGCCATTTCTACACACTTTTATTTGTATTAAATGTATGGGTTGAGTAGAAATGAAAGGAAGGAAGAGAGGATTTTATAGATGAGAAATTAAAAAGGCAATCATACCACCTATATGTAGGCTAGCTGAAGTCTCACACACACTCTCTCTCTCTCTCTCTCTCTCTCTTTATTTATTTATTTTTGAAAAAGCATGTGTATTTATAAATGAATTGTATTTTATCTTCACGGTTTATAGATACCATTCCTAAAGAACAACATTGTGCATTATAAGTCCATCTAGCACATCGATGACAGACTTTCAGTCATTTTGCATAACGTTTCTTTGCAAAAGTGCTTTTATCCGTTTCAGACATGTGTGAAATGAAGAAATTAGAGGACTCACTTGATAATCGGACCTTTGCTTCAATCAACCAACGAATATCTTCAGGAATTACATGATTCATTAACAACTCAATCTGCACATCTAGCACGGTAAATTTTTGTAATTGCATTATGAGGCAGAAGGGGAAAATACTTTTTCAATGTTTCAAGATTGGTGTTCATTTTCAAATGAGAATTGGAAGAGAGATTAAAATAATTGCACAAATATATACACAGATATCAGTTATTATGGGAAACTAGAAGAACCGAC
Organism: Populus euphratica; assembly: GCF_000495115.2. Taxonomy (NCBI): domain Eukaryota; kingdom Viridiplantae; phylum Streptophyta; class Magnoliopsida; order Malpighiales; family Salicaceae; genus Populus; species Populus euphratica. Next base: position 96,917 of record NW_011500715.1, read on the forward strand.
TTAAGTCACGGAGTACTGTTGTCCGCCATTTGACCGGGGTGAGAGAAACTAGCAAAAATCACTAAAAAAAATATAAAAACAATGTGAGAAAAATAAAATAATCAACCTTTATCTACAAGATCATTCAAATCAGTTAATTCATTTTTACTAGGAAAATTATCAAAGTAAGCTTTCAAATGAATTCTTAATAACAAAGGCCCTATAAGGATACACATGTTTCTTAATAAATGGACTGCCCCATCTTGTTCTTAGCTCTCTAGGGAATAAATGGAGTTGAGAATTATAAAACAAAACTTTTTGACCAATATCAACTTTTTGACAATTTTCACAAGTTTTGCAAAATATGTGTGTCCTTGAACATGGTGGGCCAATAAAATCCATTTTGAAAGATTTTTGCTGCTGTCTTTATGACCCAATTACCGAGCAGTGTTCCGGTTTGGATTGCACCGACTTCTCTTTTCTAAGTTTGGCCATTTCTTTGTCCTTTCAATTTCATTCTTAAATCCATCAATCAATCCTTTCATTTATGTGATAGGCCTGCATTTAAAATGAACATTTACCATAAATTAAAGGTATCTTATAGTATTAGATATATTATTATAAAACATACTTTAGTTAAGGAGTTATTGATAATTCAAGTGCAAAATGATGACATAAAACCTTGATAAAAAATACACTTTTAAGTACTAATCACTAATCATCAGCCTCAACAAGGCAATCAAGGCCAAAAATTCCATCCCCATGGATTTCAGCCTCAACAGAATTATCAAGCAAGACAACCCCCTTCATTTACAAACTCCAATGTTATGGGGTCATCATCTAGTGATGATCTTCATGAGATGATGAAAACTTTGGCTTCTAACACTATGACCTTGTAGCAAAATATCATGACTTTTCAACATGAAATAAGGTCAAGTATTCACAATTTGAAGAAGCAAATGGGGCAATTAGCTGAAGTGTGGGGAAATTGGAAACACAAATGAATGAAAAATTAC
>NW_011508298.1:0-790 GCF_000495115.2 Populus euphratica
ATTAAAGCAAATTTGCTGAGGAATGGCAAGATTCAAAAACAAAAGATTAAAGTAAAAAATAAAAAAAACAACAAAAAAGGATGGTTGTTTCAAACTTGGGGTAAAAAGTTGATCCTCAAAATTATTAAATTATAAATTGGTGGTCCCTTCTAATTTTTTTTAAAAATCAATTTTCTTCTCAAACTTTATTTTTATTTTATTTTTTGATCTTTGATTGGAAAAAGAAAAAAAAAAGATGCCAGATTTTAGTTGTAGAGTTAAAGAGTTTTGGTTGACAAGGTCACTCGTTGGGCCTTCTTGTTGCTAAATTTTTTCTTTTTCCTTTTTTTCTTTGGTTTTTTCTTTACTTCACAAAAAAATTTACTATATTTTTTTACTCTTAACTTTTGACATAATTTTAAAATATTATTATAGATCTTTATTTGGATTTCAATAAAAAAAATTCCCTAATTATTATGTATCTAATCTAAAAAAATAACATTAAAAAATAAATTATTCATAAAAATTCGATTGAAATTAGTTTTTTAATAGATTCTAAACTTAATTTTATTATTTTTATGATTTTTTTTAGCTTTCAATCACACAAAATATAAACAAACTATTTTTACATTTTTTTTATTAACTTTCTTTAACAATCATATATATATATATATATATCAAACTTATTATATATTGATTATAATATGTATTAATTAATTACATGAAATAAATAAATTAGTCAACATTAGTTTAACTTAAATTTATTAAATCTACTTTAATAATATTTTTAATTCATTATCAATTTTCTACA
>NW_011508297.1:0-790 GCF_000495115.2 Populus euphratica
ACATGTATGAAATGAAAGGATTGGAAGATTCACTTGATAATCGAACCTTTGCTTTAATTAGCCAGCGAAGCTTTTAAGGAATTTCATGGTTCATTAACAACCTCAATCTTGCATACCTAGCTCGGTAAATCTTTGCAATCGCATTTTGAGGCAAAGCAGGAAAATACTTTTTCAATTTTTCAATAGTGGTGTCCATTTTTTAAGATGAGAAGTGGAACAAAGATGCAAAGAGAAAGAGAAGGAACAAGGAATTAAACAAATATATACACAAATATCAATTATCATAGGAAATTGAAAGAATCGACTCAAGAGTCATGGAGTACGGTTATCCGCTATTTAACCGGGGTGAGAGAGACTAGCAAATTAAGAGTCACAAAAAAAAAACAAAAACAATGTGAGAAAAGCAAAATAATCAACTTTTATCTATATGATCATTCAAACCAATGGATTCATTTTCACTAGGAAAATTATCAAAGTAAGCTTTCAAACGATGTCCATTTACCTTAAAAATATTATTATTTTTTGGATTTTCAATATTAAAGTCCTTATAAGGATACACATGTTTCTCAATAAATGGACTGCTCCATCTTGATCTTAGCTCTCTAGGGAATAAATGGAGTCGAGAATTATAAAACAAAACTTTTTGACCAGTATCAACTTTTTGACAATTTTCACAAGTTTTGTAGAATGTTTTGACAATTTTCACTAGCATACATGTCCTTGAACATGGTGGGCTAATAAAATCTATTTTGAAAGATTTTTGCAGCTGTCTGTTTTGACAAGAAATAAC
>NW_011508301.1:0-789 GCF_000495115.2 Populus euphratica
TGTTACAAGTTGACGGTTTGTTTTTTTCTTTTTATGACGAGGATATAAAAATCATAGGGGATATTCTAAAACAAACTATCCCTTAAAATCTTTATATATCATTCATAATGTGTTCTGTGGCCTTCACTTCCTGATTATAATGGTTTTTTCTTTGATAGGTATCTTCAAAGATTGTAAATATTTTTTTCAATAAATACCTACATTGTTCCTGATAAACACCTAGGGATGTTGATAAGGGACACCTTGAAAATTAAGTCAGCATGAAGCATTTTTATGTGACAAAAATATTAATGAGTTTTTATGAAAATAGAAAAGAAGAAAAAAAAAGAAAATATAGTAGTTAGAGAAGAAAAGGAAGGATTGTGTTTATATCTCTAAGTATAAGGTTTTAAACCCTTTTTTTGTATATTCAAGCTTTTTTTTATATCAACTGACTTGACCTACTTTATACAATGTAGGAGGGGTAGAGATATAATCTAATAATGGTAAAATAATATTATCCGACTACTTGTGTTATCATATCTAATTAATATAAGTATGAACTACTTGTTCATATTTAATAAAATGTGATAAGCATTATAATTACTAACCCAGACCTGGAATATAAAAAATTCAGTCTGGAGTTATTTTTCGATTTGCATGCATCACCTAAAAAGAGTTGGGTTAATAAACTAAATCCAAAAGAAGATGGATTCAGCTGATATATTAAATCCAGGTGTATATGGATTTAGTTAATACGTGAACTCAGGTGGGATTGGGTTCAGCTAACATGTTAAATTCAGAAGAAAT
>NW_011508302.1:0-789 GCF_000495115.2 Populus euphratica
ACTAAAAATAAAATTTTTGGCATGCATCGAAAGATACCAATGTTTTCACTGTTCATCATGTGAAGAAGGAAGATGCTTGAAGTACTTGAGCAGGAAAGTTGAGAAATTTTCCAGAGATTTATAGAATCATCCTAACTTCATCATTCGTCACGTATTCGCCTGTGCTCGGATCGATCTTTGATTAGATTCTCTGCCAGTCAAAGATGGCCCTCATGGATACTGAAAAATTCTAATAAAAATAAAAGAAATTTGTCCCGAACCCTGAATTCCTGATAGATCTTCTACAACATTTGAAGAAACAAATTAATTGTACAACTGCATGACATGACCTAATGAATTCAGCGATAAGACCGGGTGATCTTTCTGGTGTATCAGAAAAACCCCGTCAAAATCCATGCAAAACTGTAACTAGAACATGACCCTACACCAAAATTTCTTGATCATTTTCTTCTTCTTCTTTTATTTTAAGGTTGTTATTTTGTTTTTTTAATGTTATTGCTAACAACAAGGGATAAGCTAAAAAATTCTTGTTTATTCAATTTTGCATTGCAATTAATTTTTATACTGCTAATTTTATCTTTTAATTAAGTTTTTTTATTCATATAATCATTTCACCCAGATTTTACTTTTATTTTATAATAAATAATATAATTATATAAGAAACTTGATTTTATCTAACTTGAGAGTCATCAAGCGTTCAAAATCATCAATATTATTACGAGTCAAGATTATCCTTTTCATAACAACAGTGAGATGATCAAGAATGAGAAACTCAAAATCTCACAGATT
>NW_011508285.1:0-794 GCF_000495115.2 Populus euphratica
TAAAATTACAAAGATTAAGAAACAAATATAAACCAAGATATTTAATAGTGTAGCATGATTATTTACTCAGTTATATTTAATAAATTTTTTTATTAAAATTAATTTATAATAAAGTCAATAAAAAAATAAAATTTATTGAAAAAAAAAGAAAAAAAATACCATGTAAGGTTATACACACACACACACACACATATATATATATATATATATATATATATAAACTACACATATGTATATAAACTATTGATGAATTATATGAACCTCATGAAAAATTAAAAACACCTAATATAATTAAGAAATAATCAATATTTTAAAAATGCTAGATAAAAAAAATGACATAGAAGGGTATTAATTAAAAAAAACTTAAAAAATTGTTAAATATAAATATATAAAAAATATTAATTAAAAAAAACAAGAAAAACCTAATAAGTTTTAAAGCCCAGACCTGTACTCTTAAACTTGTTATATTTTTTTTTTAATAGGTAAATGACTTTTATTTTTTTAAATAAAACAAACAGGCAACATGTTGCTTTTTATAACAAATAATAAGTTATCTATCTACTTAAATTACACCCACCATTACTATTTTTGAAAAATTAGGCCTACATGTTTTTTACTAAAAAGTTTTTTTAACCCATTTCAACCACAAAAAGGCTTTCCAAATACCGTTAGAACACATATAAACCTACATGTCAATCTAGCAAATCTAAAAAAGGTTCAAATCACATAATTAAATTGAAAAAACTACTCAATCCTTGATTTAAATATGGTTTTTAAGGCTATATTAAGATTTA
>NW_011508299.1:0-789 GCF_000495115.2 Populus euphratica
TGGGGAAGTATTTTTTCAAAAATTCAGCTTGCATTTCTCTCCATGTACCTATAGACCTAGGATGCAGGAAGTTTAGCCAAAGTTTGGCTTTATCCTTTTGAGAGAATGGGAATAATTTCAGCCGAATAGTTTCTTTAGTGCATATTCTATCAATAAAAGTATTACATACCTCTTCAAAGTCCTTAATGTGTATATATGGATTTTCAGAATCCATACCATGATATGTGGGAAGAAGTTGGATCATGCCTGGTTTCAAATTGAAAGCTTGTTGGTTCAGATGCAAGATAATACACGAAGGTGTACTTTGTCTAGCTGGGTGAAGATACTCTCTAAGAGTTCAAAAATTAGGTTGATTATTGAATTGTGGAGGTCCATTACCTTGAACACTCCCTTCACCCTGTATATCTTCAACATTAGCCATGATGAAAAATAATAATAATAATATAACAATTATATGAATATGAAAAGAAAGGAAAAAAAAAGAAAAAGAAGATTGCAAATAAAAGTAAATGAAATGTAAAAGATAAAGTAATAGCTCAAAAATAAAAATACAACAAATTAGAAAATTCACACTTCAACTAATAAGCAATATTAACAATAATTAACATTAAAAGACAATTATAACAAGCATGAATAAAGAGGCGTTAATACCAGCCAAGTACTTCAAATAATAAATATAAGAAAAATAATCACAATAAAACAATAAAATAAAATAAACAAGAGGTGGTAAAACCAGCCAAGTACTTCAAAAAAAAAAACAACAACAATACAACAAGATAAAATAAAATA
>NW_011508304.1:0-788 GCF_000495115.2 Populus euphratica
TTTAGTATTTATTTATGTTTAGTTAAAATTATGGTTGAATTTAAGATTAAATGAAAAGTAATTTAATGTGTTTTGTTAAAAAATTAATTTTCAAGTTGAGGATATATATGGTTTTTAATTTAAATATTATAGATTTAACTATTGTTATTATATTATAAAATAAATAATATTTTATATAAAATACTTTTTATTGTTTCATTAAATTATTTATAATTTTATCACATATGAAATATATTTGATAAAGACTAAAATTTTCTTAGTTTTTTAAGAGCACAAAAACATTAAATAAAATATAGTCCGGAATAAAATTAAGATTGTAATCAAATACTGCAAATGCTACATCACTAAATAATTTCTGTTTAATTTATATAATGTTATTAAATAATATTTAATGCTAGTTTTTTAAATAAAATATAATAAAAAATAAAAAATAATTTTTTTATTTTACTAAATCAAATCTAATTTAATATACTTTTAGTTTAAAACTACCTCCTCCGACCAGCACATGATCAAGCAAGCCATGCTCCGATATTCAGTACAACATGACTTCACTGTTTAATGAACAGCATAACTACGATCCACGATTTACATAAACAGCAGAACATGAATACACTTTCCAGTGATTTCTCCTCGCAAAAGCAGCAAAATACAACTTTTGATAAACTTGCAGCACAGCCTTAATAAATACCTGGTCCTACCCCCAAAAAAAAAAACTGTATTTCTTCCTTAATCAAACAAGAAAATTTGTGGCTGTGCGCACCTCACCTGAAACCACAATAATTGTACAA
>NW_011508303.1:0-788 GCF_000495115.2 Populus euphratica
ATTATCGTAGGCACAATATTGAAGTAACTCTATAGATTAAAAACAACTCTATAGATTAAAAACCTGAAAAAAAAAAGTATAACTCTCAATTAATCAAATGTAAAAGATGAAATTAAAATAAAGAATTAATTTTAAAAAATGAAATATTGAAGAGTTTTATCAAATATTGAAGAAAAAACTAAATAATATTATATAAAGTAAAATTTTAAAAATCTCAAAGCTCAATTTCTAGTAAATAAAATATTAAACAAGAAAATCAAATAAAAAACATAATAAAAAAAAGGTCAAAATAATCAAACACTAGTCTTTTCTCTTTTGGGTCAACATGCAAAATTAACGATCTAAGTAATATTTTTAATAATAAATTGACTAAAATTATAAAGATTAATTACAAAACAACCTAATATTTATGGGTGATATAACCTGAATTATTTTAATAATTGGTTAAGAATCCTATAGAAAACAATTAAAAAAAAAACAACATCTTAACCCCAACTTAAAAAACACAAACTGGGTGAAAGGGAAAACAAAACCCCAATGAATTTTTTAAATATGAATCAATATTTTAAATTCATAACCAATAAAATACCAATTATGAGCTCAATTAGCTATTAAAATATGGAGGATCAAATTAAAAAAATATTAATTTTAAAAACTTTTCAAAGTAAAATAAATAAATTAAAAGAATAAATATTAAATTTAATAGGAAAAATTCAAAGAAGGATGAAATTACAAAAAAACATTTAATAATTATCTCAAATAAAATAAATAACAATAAAAAAGATATA
>NW_011508305.1:0-788 GCF_000495115.2 Populus euphratica
ATAGTTCAATTCATATTTCTTTTAAAATGTTGTGTTTCAAATAGAAAGAGGCGTGGGTATCATATTTTTTAATTCGGATGTATATAAACTATATTATTTTATTAATGTTTTTGAAGCTTTATTATTTTATCCATTAAAAACAAATATCCCAAATAATCCAGATTGCAAATTCTACGCAAATGCTTGGTCTCATCCTTGTTTGTTGGTTGGAAAATAACTTTTCTACCAAAATATTAAAAGTAAATTATTTTTTTATATTCACAATGTTATAGAAAATAAGTTGAAAAATATTTTTTTCATATTTAACTATGTCATAAAAAAGTTAAAAATAACTTATAATATTTTAATTTTTTTCAAGTTTTTTAAAACTGGGACAAAATCTAATATGTGAAAAGGTTAAATGAAGATTAAATTGAAAAACTAAATTTTAAAAGTTTTGTTATTTTAATCTCAATTAAATCAATTTTTGTTTTTCTAAGAAGTTATCTCTGTCTCATTTTTTTTCTAAGAAGTTATCTTAGTTTCATGACCTCGTTCATGAGTTTTTTTTAATTGATTTTTTTTAATTTTATCATTTGATATTATGTTTAATTGAGAATTAGACTTCATGATTTATTTATTTCAGTTTACTTTTTATTTGGTTATCCTGATTTTATGATCCAAGTTTAACAGATTAGCTAAGGTTGTTTTTTTAAATCTCTTTTTAATTTTTTTCAATTTAATTCTTTAATAATGGGTTGATTAAAAATTAGTTAGGTATAATAATTTATTTTGATTTATTTTATATT
>NW_011508306.1:0-788 GCF_000495115.2 Populus euphratica
TTAATTTTCAAGAGAAAGATAAGTTTCCATCTCAACCACAGCAAAATCCTAAGGGGCAATACAAATGTGGAAGTTATTTCTCATCAAAAAAGACAGCTACAAAAATCTTTCAAAACTTGTGAAAATTGTCAAAAGATTGATACTGGTCAAAAAGTTTTATTTTATAATTCTCAACTCTATGCATTCCTGTTGCGATGTCGCGGTCGCACAAATTAATTATCCTGGGTTAAAACACACAAGATAGTATAGAGCAAGCAAGGGGTCCATCCCACGAGGAAGTTTCAAGTCAGCTTATTATGTTGTACATTATATAATTGGGGGCATTTGGTTTGTGATTATTAAACTATCCCTACCAGCTTATTACTAGTCCCTAGTAATCAAAGCGTTAAAATAGAAAACAAATTTGCAAATTTCACAAAGCAAGGTATTCATCATTTAACTTCCATTAATCTATCCAGATAAACAAACTCTCATTAAATTTATATATCTGCTCAATACCTCTTAACAAGATATTAATAAAACTTTCCTCTTAACAAGATATTAATAAACCTTTCTTTTGTGCTCAATGTATCAACACATAATTATGGGGCTTTTCTTGGAAGAAAACAAAATTTTTGTTCTAATGTTTAAGGTTAACTTCCTTGGGTTGGGATTACTATTTTTGTCTTCTCTTTTTTTTTGTCTCTTTTTTTTTTAACTCTATATACATATACTTTAAAAACATCATGCATCTTTAACCCATGTAACGAGCTTTCAGCTAATGACTCCCAGACTAGTTGGTCTTAGGA
>NW_011500717.1:0-30134 GCF_000495115.2 Populus euphratica
GTTGTCAAACAGGTAACCGTTATACTAGTCTTCTCCATTATCATTTCATATGATTGAAAAATTCATCAGCTTGATATCCATAACGTCTTCCTCAATGGAGTTCTTGATGAGGAGGTCTATATAAAACAACCTTCAGGTTTTATTGATTTTGCTCTCCCCTCTTATGTGTGTCAATTGTATAAGCCGTTATTTGATTTAAAACAGGCTCTACGGGCTTGGTACACTCGTCTGAATGATTTCCTGTTTATTTATTGGTTTTCATGCCTCTAAAATGGATACCTTATTGTTTATCTTCTCTGTTGGTACTGATATTTGTTATCTTCTTATCTATGTTGATGATATTCTGCTTATAGGTAACAACTCTCTTTTACTTTAATGCCTCATACAACTACTAAGCTTTGAATTTAAGCTTCGCGACTTGGGTTCTGTTCATTATTTTTAAAATATTAAGGTTTAGCCTATTGGTATGGGTCTTATACTCCAATAACATAAATATACACTTGACATCCTCACTCGAGCTGGTATGTTATCTTGCAAGCTTGTTAACACTCCTATCTCTACATCCAAAGCTACCATTCTGCCCGATCTCTTGTTTTCTTATGTTATACGCTTTTGTCAAATTATGGGTGCTCTTCAATATCTCACTTTTACGCTTCTAGATATTTGCTTTACTGTTAACAGAGTTTTTCAGTTTATGCATGCTCCAACAGGATTCCTATTGGGCTATCGTTAAAGGTATATTGCATTATCTTAAGGTTACAACATCACATGGCCTATATATTACTCGCAGTCCTTTCTTTGTCTTATATTATTTTATAGATGCAGATTAGGCATGCAGTGTTGATGATCGTAAATCTACAAGTGGTTATCTTATGTTCTTTGGTCAGACATTAATTTCATGAAAATCAGGTAAGCAACGTATAGTTGCTTGCTCTTATACTAAAGCTGAGTACAACGCCTTGGCCAATGGCACTGCTGAGGTTATCTGGCTTTAGTATTTATTAACAAATTTACAAGTTCTATCTGGTTCTGCTCCTATCATCTAGTGTAATAACCTTGATGCCACTTATTTGTCTACGAATCCTATTTTTCATACTTGCACAAAACATGTTGAGGTTGGTTATCATTTTGTTCGAGATAGAGTTACGAAAAAAAAAATTAAATTTATTTTATTTCCTCTCAGGATCAATTTGCAGATATCTTTACTAAGCCACTTCATACTGCTTCATTTATTTCTTTTCATTTCAAGCTTCAAGTTGATCCTCCACCATCAGGTTGAGTGGGCCTATTATAGAATGTACCTATATAGAAAATATTGTATATAAAAAATATTATAGTCATACTCTTATATGGTAAAATCCACCATTATTATTATATATTGCTCTACACATATATATATAGAAAGGGTTGGCTAACCAATAGGTTAAGCCTTTTAATTATTCTCAACTTTTTATATAAATAAATTTTATTTTTAGAAATAAAAAATATTTATTTTCAGATAATATTTATAATATATGTTGCACGTGTGCAGCGTCGCGGCGATCATCCACCATCCAAAAAAATGGAAATATGGATGCGTTTCTGGCAAAATATGAAGAGGCAAGGAATTCTTCTCTCTTATCAGTGAAAAATTAGACCGGGAGTCGCTACCTAGTATTCTGATTACTAGAAACCCTAACTGATCTCAGAGATTAAGTACGGAGATTGGTTGCGTAAAGGGAAGGTATTAGCATCCCAAATACGCCCTACCTAAGGTAGGTTACATTGTTTTGTTTGTTAAAATCTAAAATCATGTTTTGTGGTTTTTAATTGTTGGTCTGTCTAAGGTTCAAGACAAGCTCTCCTCAATAAGAAGGTTCTTATCTTAAAATGCAGTTAAACCTAACTGTTTTATTGTAAAAAAAAAAAACAAATTAAATATCTAGAATATGCATTACGTGTAATATCATACCTCAGATGCTTAGAGACAAATAAAATAAATTTTTTGTTATTTTTGAAATTTTGGTCAATGTTCTCTTGGCTTTAATAAATTGTATATTAAAGTCAAAATGCATACTAAAATATTGTTTTTAGTGTATGAAAAAATACAATATGATTTTTTTTTAACTTTGAGACACTTAGTCGTATGCATAAGAACATTTTGATATTATGCAATTTGACCCTCAATTAAACAATAAACTTCTAATTTCTTCAATTGGGCCCCTGACCGATTTTAATTACAGCCTTTCTACTTACATGTTTTTTTCATTTTGGTCCTTCATTTTGGATTTCTTAATTAAGTCTCTAATTGGCCATCAAACTTCAATATTTATGTAATTAAGCCCTTGATTTGACCAAATTAACTTTTAAAAATTATAATTTGACCCCAGAACTTTAATTTCTTGCAATTAAAGCCCAAATTGACTCCAAAATTATTTTTTCTTGCAATCAAACTCTCCATATATTCAATTAAACCTTCAATAAAATTTAATTGAGTCCATAAATATCTGATTTTAGACTTTTCTTCCTCAAATTGAATTTTATTTGATAACAGGATTGTCATCAGTTAATAAAATACTGTCAAATTTTAATATTTGTATTTTTTACCCTCCTCAACCAATTTTTACCCCTTTTTTTTGGCGTGCTAACATCTTTTGTTTGTTGTTTATCTTTTTTTGATTTTTTTGTATTTTATTATTTTTTTACGGGGATCCAAAAATGGGTTATGACAATATGTGTAGTCTTACATAATATTTTTTTTTTCTCTTTTATGCATAATATTTTGATTATCATTTAATTTAATAAAAAAGAATATTTTAATAAATAGATTTAGCAAACACAACCAAGTACATATATTCTCTAATACACACCCTCAAGAGGTCCTAGGATATAATTTATATTATTTTTTAACATATCTTCTCAAGTGAAAACTCGACTCACATTTACTTTGTACTTAATTTTTATCAAATAAATAGAAATGATGAGATTCGAACTCATGACAGCTTGGTCATTAAGGCTCTGATAACATGTCAAATAACCATCTCAACCTAATAGCTTAAGCTGTTAGATGAGATTTCAAGATATGATTTATGATTTATAATTATTCTCTAACAGTCTCATCTTATAAGATTAAATATCTTGATTTATATATATCTTTTGATTTTTTAACTTTTATTTTTAGTTATAGTTAATACCTTTTATTTATTTATTTATGAACACATATAATTCTTTATTTATTTAATTATAGCATAAACTTTTTATTTATACTTGGGATTTTTTTTTAATTACAAAAAAACACAGAAAATCCTGGCAAGTCAAATATTATATTTGATGTATATAAATAAATACCATAGGTAAATATTAATTTTAACTTATTATGGTACTTGCTTCTCTTGCTATGGTTATCCCAAGATTGTGTGTGCGTTTCTTGATTTGATGATCTTCCGCGTCATATTTTTTCATGGAAACACGTATAGACATTCTACTATTTATAGACACCTCATCTCGAATTTAATACTGGACCAGCTTTCATTATAATTGTCGTCATGAAAGCTTTCTATAAGCCTCCACCGGAGATAGGAGATGATAGCTAACAAACGTATGAATAAATGAAGGATGACGATAGCAAACAAACATATGAATAAATCATGCACACAAGTACAGTAGAGAAGTTGCTTTGTTTCCTTGAAAGAACAAATTGACTTGGTCACTCCACAAGAATTTTGTATATAGCTTGGACCCAAGGAGGGTCTGTCTCTATATCAAGGCCGAAGGTTTAGTAATGCTCTTGATAGATTGCTCCAAAGTCTGCCCTCCATGCCTGGTCATCATCTGGGATTGTGTTGTGTACTCCATCAGAATTATCTCGGTATAGTGGTTGCAATGCAGATTCTGGAAGTCTGCTTTCTGCCATGTACTGCTTCATGGTGATCATCTCCATTTTGTGTTTTCTCTTAAGCTTCTCCGTTTGCTTCTTCAATTTTTCATTTTCTTGCTGAACCACGTTGAAGTTCTCCTGCATATGTGATAGAATCAATTAACATGATAAATCAGATACCTATCAGCACTTGATGTCTGTGTAAGAAATGCCCTCTCACGTTAGTGGAGATAGTGAGTGAAGCATGGTTTCATCAATGCTATATTCCATATTACTGCTAGATGAGTCACATTTCTCATTCAACATTTCTAAGCATACTGCATAATAATATTGGCAAGTAACGTGTAATCACGGTAATCTACCTCTGCAACTGAGGCAGCTTGCTCAGCTTCTCTCAGCCTAACAAGGAGTTCCCCAGCAGCATGAACAGCTTCTGCAGTGTCTCTAAGCTGGATTTTCAGACTCTTGTTCTCCTTTTTCAAGAACTCCCTTTCCCTTTCCCTTTCCACTCTCAAGGAAGAAAGCTCAGCTTGAAGTGATTTGGCAAAGCGAGTTCCGCCCTTTTTTCCTGCCTTTGCTGCTGCCCTCTTTACCTCTGCTATCCCTTCCATGATTGCACGGTGCTTTCCCTCCAAGTCATTGTACTTCTCTTGTAGATCAGCATAGTGTTCAACCATTCTAGCATGCCCAAGTACAGCCCTATGAAGCGCATCATCTAACTCCTCTGTGCATTTCTTCTCTAATCTCAATTCCATCTCCACCTTCTCTGCATGCTGACGACTGCATTGAAGATCAACTCTAAGGTCATCAGTTAAAGAAATCCAATCACTCTCCATTTCTGTCCATCGCTGTCTCTCTCTCTCATATTCTTCCATGCTACTATTTTGTGTGTCTGCACTTTTGCATAGTTGAATGGATTGTGTCAACAAAGAGGATCTCAGCTTTTCAGTAGATCTGTTTTTGGATGCATCAGTATACGACTGCAACTTCATCTGTAAGTTTTGAATTTCCTGAAGAAGTTCTTCCTTCTCCTTCAAATCAAAATATGTGTTTTTATCCATCGCATCTTCTACTTCATATTCTTCTTCTCTAATCTCAAGCTGATTATTCTCAACACTGAATCTTGGAAGCTGCACAAATCAACAAGAACAAATGACACAGAGAAAAATTGAATTAACAAGATAGTCTGCAATTGATGATGAAAACAACTATTAACCTTGTTTTGATCCTTTAATGACTGGTACTCTTTAACTTCTGATCCTTCAAAGAGTATCATTTGATTCTTTGATTTCCTGGGCAGAATCTCATCCCCTTCTTGACTAGTCATGATATAATGTTCACTTTCCTGTTTGTACTTTTCAACCTGAAGAAATTCAGGTTGTCATTTAAAGTAAATTCAGAAATGTGGAATTACAGTAGTTAGAGGGGTGATCAAAAGAATTATTACCAACTGATTCAGCTGCTCAATTTTAGTTGCTTGCTCCATACATAAATTTTCAAGGTCCTTCTCCTCTCCGTTGTTGGCTATTGCTTTGCCAGAATCCTGTCGTAGAAAATAAACAAAAAGGATAAATAAAACTAGAAAATATACAACAGAGTTTATAGCACTTCTCATCAATTAAGTACTAATCATACTTTTACCACTTGACTAATCAGTTGGTTAGGTTTCTGAGCTTCTTCCTCTGCCACCACCCATGTCAGGCTATCCTGGACCTCATTTGAACTATCATTGATTTTCTGTTTACAGGATGCACAAAGTAAGGAAGCATATGATCCATGTTCGGCTAACTTATGAAGAGACACATTCACTTTGTCAACTTCTGAACAAGGTTTTAATGACAAGGGCTCGAAGGAGAATGAAACTGAAGATCTGTTTGATGCAGAGTTCCGCTGATGATAGTCAATAATCTGCAAGCCTCTCTGAAGGCTAGCGGCCAAGGACTCAGTGGGGCCTGGAAACACCTTGCTTGAACACAAAGATGATCTGATGTTTTCACTTTGCTTAAGTGACTGGAAGTTGGAGCTGTCTGACAAATTGTTCTGACTTGCTGAAAATAATGATGGAATGACCATGCTTTTCCTGATATTTCCAATTTTAGGTGACTCAGACAACATTGGCTCATGGAGGACTGCAGACTGACGGCATGGACTAATATTAATGCTGGTTCGAAGAGGAGGATCCGAGGCATCAGGGGCAGCTGGGAAGTTGTCTTGTGATTCAACACCTTCCTTTTCTTTCTCAAGATTGATTTCTTCACTTTCAAATTCATGTGAGCCATTCACTTCGCTGTCACTCACCAAATCTGTCTCAAAGCTTTCTTCTACAGAAGAAAAGTGGGCAGAGTCTCCATTATCAGATAGATCTCTTGAGTTGTCATCAGGAGAACAATGTAATTTACTTAGTTGCTGGTGTAGTTCCCTCACATCATTCTCATCAATGTTCACCTCATTGTCAGAATCAGTATCCATGCGGGGTAGCATCAAAGAGCGATTAAGACTCACTCTCAAGTGATTCAAGCTTTCTCGTACATTTCTCCCCTTGAAGTATCCACTTCTACCCTTGAATGAATTATGTACATCAGATTTCGCTCTTACAAGTTCTTCCTGTAAGACACACATTTAATAAGGTGATGCCTTGAGAAGAAACGGGAAAATAATTACTTCCTGAAGGAAAAACCTAATACCTTCAACTGACGAATTTGATCACTCAAATCATTAACATCATCCTCTGATATTTCATTTATAACCGGGTCATTTTTTATGAATTTAACTCGCTGGCCAAATCGGAGTGTCCTTAACATCTCACCATTGTTTCTGCAACCAACAAGCACATCATAATACATAACAAGGGACTCAAACTGATGACAACAAACTAATTTGAATATATGCATATGGTCCGTGGGCAATGCTGAAATCAGTAGCACCACCTTTTTTCCTGAAATTCACAACAAGGAAAGCGGTTGTTTACCTGTTATTAGGGGAGATGCAGCATATGACTGTGAGTTTCGCATTGCCACCAAGTGATTCTCGCAGCAAATGTGTTAAACAGGATCCTTGGTATGGAAAAGCTGCAAATTTCCCTGGTTGATTTTCCTTTGCTAGAGTGTTCACCATTTGCCTGTTTCACATATGAAACAAAAACTGTGATTATCAAAGTGCTCGAATGAAACAGCTGTTAAGATGCTCTTGCATTAAGCATCCAAATGGAATCTAAATACACCTAATTCATATGTGAAAAAATAAAGGTCTTTAACAAAAACAAAAAAAAATACATTTCAGCGCAATAAGCATAAATCCTGAAAATGAACACGATCATATAGCTTGCATCTTATTTTGACAGTGACTATTGTTTCTTTACAGTTCGGAAACCTTCAGAAGGAAGTGATGGCATCATACCCAAGCTGTGACAGGGACTTCTTCACACTTTTGCCTTCCTGCACAAATTGTCTATCGGCATCACCAAGTTTATTTCTATCCAGTCCAGCAAGATCAAAGAGGCTGATTCTGCTGATTTTTGAACTACTGAAACATTTTGATGAAGTCCCCTGCCACGTGAGAACATGTAAGTGGTAGAACCAATAAAAAGAATAATAACACTACAAGATGATACCAAAATCCAAAAATATATAATTGGCTCAAGATTGTATATCATAAATAACTACATGATGTCATTTCACAAAGAATGATATCTATTCTAAGAGAAGTTAACTTTGAGGAAAAATAAGATAAAATATTTTGATCATGATTGCAGCAATTAAGCTGGAGAAGCCGATGATACAGACCTTGCACCATGACTCAATAATCATAGTAAATACAATGTGGGACCGAGAGCTCTTAGAATTTATGCTCGTTGCTCCAACTTTTCTACTTGAGAGCCCCTGCATCATATAAGTACATGTTCACTATTGGAAAATAAGAAGAAACATATATGACAAAGAATTAAAGATGCTATCAAAAGCCAACCATGAGTTCTGAAAAGGTCCAAACCCCAGGGAATAATTAAAAATAGTAGCCTCCCTACCTTGATCAATAATTGAGTTACATCCTCATAGCTGCTCACATACTCCTCGGTCAAATTCTCGATGTGTAATCCATTTTTCGGATCATCCCTTATCTGGAAAATATATTTTCAAATGAATTGTTATCGTCTAGTATAAACTAATTAAGGTGAGGTGTTTCATAGAAGGCATTGACTAGAGAAACAAGAATCCAGGGACAGGAGCCGAAAATCCCACCTCAAGATTTCTTTGACCTGGATCAAGCAAGTCCCCTATTTGCTCGTTGTATATCTGCAATTATCAATCAATTAGTCCAATACAAATTGATATACAGGTCACATTCTATCCATAACTTCTTAAGACTGTTGCGCATACCTCAAGAAATGAACATCTGCACTGATAATTGATCTGCTTCATTTGGGAGTTCTCTTGCTGCTATGAAAGACAAACACGTAGTTACTAACCATTTCCACACAGAAACCAAGGAAAAGGAAAAAAAAAACAAAACAAAACATACTCGCTGAATCTCCGAGAATAGCATATGGAAGATGCGAGGAACGATGCCTTGGTTGCTACTCGTTGAATGATCCTCAACCATCGCGCTTGGTGGGCCCCACATGGTGTATGTCTTACCACTCCCAGTCTGGTTAAGTACTCAGAAAATCATTAGTCAGTAATAAGAAAAACGAAGTGTTAGTTAGCATAACACACAGTTATAATACCTCTCCGTACGACAAGATGGACGAATTGTAACCTGCTAATGCGCTTTTAACCAAGGGAACACCAACTAACTGGAAGACATCTTCCTGGTACACGGACACACAATCCAACAGTTTACGAATCAAAATATGTTAACAGCAGAACAAATAAATTATCCTAAGAAAAATCAAGTGGAAGAATATTTTACCTGGTTTGAATTCGAATCAAGAACCGAGTCGAAATTGAATTTCCTATCACCAATTGATACCGAATTCGAAGAAAGCTTCCTCACTACACCATCACCACCCTCTCTTTTAACATCATTTACTGCTCTAATTCTCACCACAACCTTTACATTATGCGATAAATAAATAAATAAGCCAAGAGAGCAAAAAAAAAACAAAAAACAGTTTAAAACAGACAAAAACCTTCACTGCGGGATCCAAATCCTCCAATGCCCCGTGGAATCCATCTACTTGTCCCAGTAGCGGTGGTGGGTCCCGAGGAGAGAGTGATTGAACATTCTGACCGTCTGATCTGTTGAGAGAAGCAGAAGAGGAGAAAGACTTGGAGGGTGGAGAGAGTTTAGGGATGGAAGGGGAGAGAGGAGGATCGTTGATTTGGATGTTAGGGTGAAGTGGAGGAGGAGTGTTTTCTGAGAATTTTTTGGATTTGCGCTTGGAAGAAGAAGAAGACATGGATCTGGGAAGTAAATTTCTTATCGATGAAGATGATAAGGTTCCTAAGAACCGATTATTCTCGCTAGCTTCCCCTTTCATGGTGTAGTTTCTCTTGATTTAGAAATCCGGAGAGAGAGAGAGAGAGAGAGATTTTGTAAGAAAGAAGTGGTGAGGAGAGGAAGGTTTTTGTTGGGACTATAAACACCCTAGAGAGAGAGAGAGATGACCGTTGAGACTTTGAGAATTTAAATTCAACTTTTGATATTTGTGCAATGACAATAACGCCCTACTATTGTGGGGTCGTCTCCTTCTATTGATGTGAAATAAAATAATAAATTTTTACAAGAAATTATCTAGACATCAAGTTGAAACTTGAAACATGTTGAAAACTTCCTAGTGTAATTTTTTTTTTTTTTTCATTTGTATTAAATCCGCTTCTTCCTTTTTGTTTTTCTTTCTTCTGCTTCCTCCTCGTTCTCCACCTCTCTCCGCCACGGCTTCCACCACTTCATATCCCACAAAATCACCGGAAACCAGCATCAAATCACCGCCGTTTCCTCTCTTTTACTCCACTGGTTCTCCTAACCACGGGCCTCTAAAGCGTTGGGCACACATAATGGCATCTTTTACCATGATAATGCTCTTAGCTTCTTCATGATTCGCCTCACCAGCAAGCATCCCAATGCCGAAATTTTATGAACCCGTGACTTGTAACAAAGCAAGCCCAGTCTTGATTTTAACTGTTTGATGCTGTAGACTCCGTATAGAATGAAACTTTAAGGATTTAGAGTGTGGAAAGTTTGAGATTTTGAAGGCTTGGTTTTGTTAGTCTTTCAAACCCAAATTATGTTTTCGTTGCCTAGAAATCATAGATTAATTCAAGTGCACTGTTAGGATATATATATGTTTTTAAACTTTTAATTCTACGTATACACGCGCTGCAGACGATTGAATAATTGTGCCATTTTTTAGAGGAAGTTTCATGTGACAGGGAAGGATGATTCTGTCTCCCTTATGTGATGAGCCAAAAGGATTGAAAACCAAATTGTGCATGGTGAGTTTTGGGTTAGGGAGGAGGGAGGAGGGAATGGCGGTACTTTGGTGGTGGTTTTTGGCTGTCTGGAGATCGGTTTAGGTGAGACGTTGTTTTTGAAAATATTTTTTTATTTAAAAATATATTAAAATAATATAATTTATTAAAAAATTATTTTTAATATTAACATATTAAAAACATTTAAAAATATAAAAAAATTATTTTAAATAAAAATAATAATTTTTAACTTATTTAAACCATATTTTTAAATACCAACTTAGAATCTCTTTAGAAGTGTTATTTAATAAAAAAATAAAAAATTATTTTAATATAATTTAAAATAAAAATACAATAATAAACACATATTTAATAGTGAAAAAAAACAATAAAAAAGAAAAAAATTAAAAAAGCAAAAAGATAAAGAAAACCTAAATGAAAATGGATATAAGCATTTTTATTTTTATTTTTGTATATATACTTATATCAAGAATATTATCAATAAATTAAAATTTAATATTTTTCCAAATAATCTTAAAGGTCACATCAATATGATATAATTAGAAAAAAATAATAAATATGATATAGTTTCTAGTAATTAGTAATAGAGTGTTTTGTATTTAATTATTAATGCTTCTTACAAAACATTTCAAACGAAATAATTGACATTTCAGGTTTTCCCCAGGCTCCAATTTTCACTAGCTTATCAGCATCGCTAGCCACTCCGCTCCTTGAAAGAGGGCGAAAAAAGAAAGGAGGAGAGGAAGCGAGGGTGGGGACAAGATTGTCCATCCAAAACTATTTCAAATTACATGGCCGTTGTGACCAGCGTGGAACGTGGTTCCTGAAAATGCAAATTTGAATGTCACATGATCACATCAACTTGCACTCGGAACTGAGTGAACGCTTTTCAGGATCCCTCTATTCTTAATTTTATTTCTACTATTAGAAAGTTTGTTTAAAAATATAGTTAATTCTACTGTGTGTTTTTAAAATTAAAATTTTATTTAAATTTAATTTTTAATATAAAATATTAATATATTTTAAATAAAATATGGATGAATGAAACTTTTGTTTATTATTTTTTTAAACTAAAATTCTCTAAAAAAATGTTATCCCGTATATAAAATAAATATTTTTTTTAGTATTTATATGTAAAAAAATTGAGAAGTTAAAAGTATAGTTAAATCGCATTTAAGTTTACATAACTTAAAGTAGAATTTGAGTGTTATACATATATATTAATTGAGTTTGAGTTTATTATAAAATAATTTTTTAAATTATAAAAAAATACAATTTTCTAAATTAAATATAGGGATAATTATTTTTTTTCAATTTAGTCAATTATTTTGTCTATCCCATCAATGAACTAATTATTTTTTTAATTTATGAATAATTATTTTTTTCAGCTCAGCCCACTATTTTGTCTAGACTTTAAATGTAAGGAATTGATCAGTTTTTTCAAAACTATTTTTATATAATCTTAATAATTTTTTAATTTTAAGAGATATTTGATTTAAATTAAAAAACATTTAATTTTAATTATGGTTTTATGGAGGGTGTAACTCTTCTTCTACCCACTTTTCCAACATTTTTCATTTGGATTTCTAGAACTCTAGATATGGATCAAACACTTAATAGTGTTCAAGCTGTAGGATAGATTCAGACTTCTTCATTATTGCTATAATTTGGACTTGAAAATGACCTTTTTTAAATCTTGGGTTCCTATGATAGTTATAGGCCTATATCCTACCCTTTCATCCATATAAAATAGATTTTAATATGAGATCTACACCTCTAGATATTACCCAATTACCGAACAGTGTTCCGATTTGGACTGCACTAGCATCTCTTTTCAAAGTTTGGCTATCTCTTTGTCCTTTTAATTTCAGTTCTTAAACTCATCAATCAATCCTTTCATTTATGTGATAGGCCTGCATTTAAAATGAATATTTATTACAAATTAAAAATATCTTATATTATTAGATATATTATTATAAAACATACTTTAGTTAAGGAGTTATTAATATTTCAAATGCAAAATGATGATATCAAACCTTGATAAAAATACACTTTTAAATATTAATCAGAAAGTATATCTAATCAATTAATGACTTATGCTCAAGTCCAACCTGAAGAAGAGATAGATGGCTAAAGTTAAGAACCTAACTGTAATATGATATCTATATAGTCTATTATACTTGCATCAACCTTGAAAATCATGGATGCGTTTGCTAAATAGTCTCATAAGATAAAGTACTCTGAGGATATCGAGTGTGATAAGATGGTAGCATTAAAGGCAAGAGTAAGGGCCATTAAAAGTATTGACTTATATGATCCCATCAAAATCGTTGAGATGTACCTTATTTCAAATATGGTTGTGCCAAAGAAATTTTGTGTACTTGAATTTATAAAGTATATTGGAACTCAATGCCATTTCACTCATCTCAGATCCTACTATAATAAGATGACAAAGGTTGTGCATGATGAAAAGTAATATATTTTTTTAAAGATAGCATGGGTGGAGTTGCATTAAACTAGTACATGAGGCTGAATAACACATAAATCCAAAGCTTGAAAGATCTTATATATGCTTTTATTAAGAAATATAAGTTTAACATAGACATTACTCCAGACAGATCTAATATATTAGTGTTGAAGAAAGAAAGCCGTGAATCAGTTTGAAAGTATACTTAGTAGTGGAGAGAAAAGGTTGCTTAAGTTGATCCACTTCTACTTGAGGAAGAAATGATCAATTTATTGTCTCAACCCAGCACTTCATTGACATAGTAGTAATAGATGAGAGAATTGAATAAGCCATAAAGGTTAATAAAATTGCTATTAGAAAAAATAAAGAAGACTGTAAGGCATACCAGTTGACATCTATCTAAAATCAATAAAGAAAAACATAGAACAATAGGTGGATGCAAAGGCAGCAAAATGACGCTATATCCACAATAGAAAGAGAAGACCTTACATCATTTTCCCTTATTTTTAAAAGAGATGTTTGAGAAATTTCTTAATATTTGACAAATCACTTTAATTTCACAGAAACCATTCCAACCACCATACCCAAAATAGAGCCTAACCAAACTTGTGAGTATCATGATGGAGCAATAGGGCATAACATTGAAAATTATCATTCTTTTAAAGATAAGTTTCTTCATCTTATTGAGGCTGAATGGATTACATTTAATGGCCAAGAAATCTCTAAGGACAATGCAAAGGGATAAATGAATCGATTGTGAATGCTTCAAGTGTTGAAGAAAATAATATAAGCTAGATTACTGTAGTCAACATGTTTTGTCATTTTTTGTTTTGTAAACAAGGTTTTCAAAACTACATTTTATTTTTAGATATTTTGCAAAACTCAATTATATCTTTTAATGTATTATGCCTTTTCATAATCTATTTTTTATAGTGAAACGAAGATAAAAAATTGTTATGAAAAAGGTAATTGGTTTTTTTATTGTTCATGATTGGATAGATGTAATGACAGAAAAGATTAAACCCCAAGGTGTGTCATGCAAGATGTTAAGAGGTATTCTCACCATTTTGAACCTCATGAATTTAACTTTTATAACCGATTATGGGCTCTATTCAAAACATTTTGACCACATTAATTTTGTAAAAAAACCATTTGCTAAAAGACCTTGAAAAATTAAACTTACTTTTTTATTTAAAAAATAATTTAATATTTGTCTAAAACAATGTTTAGACACTTTTTTATAAGGTGACAAACAAATCATTCAAGCAATTTTTATTTTGAGGTGACCAAATAATTTTGAACAAAAATAAAAATATGCTCACATCTCATGTCTCTTGGGTCATATTTTAGTTGTATGCATAATCATATGTAGTTAGATTCACTTAGTCATTGATTCATAAAAACATAGTCTTTTACAAAAGTCTTAAACCACCACACAAGATGAGGATTAAATTTATTAGTTCTAATCATTTGGGCTTAAAATGATGAAAAATCATCTTTGTTATCCCTTCAAATTATAAAAATATATCCCTAATGGTTCCTATTTGAGCTTGAGTATATTTTTCTTTTTAAAAATCCTAAGTAAGATCACATCCTCATATCGAGGACAAACAAATTCAAAGACCCAAGATTAAAGAAATGCTATGAAAAAATCAAAAAGCTCGAGAAATCAAAATAATAAGAGGGCATGCACAAGTGAAAAATAAAAATGACCAAGTCAAGGTCAAAGAAAATAAGAATGCCTCACTAAAGCAAATAAAAGGGAAAATCGAAGAAACACAATAAAAGAAAGAAGATTGAAAGACATAATAGTAGTGATTTTAAGTCTTTAAAACCTCGAAACACTCTTTGAGCTTACAAATATTTTTCTTTTATAGCCAAAAATCATGGTTTGCGATATATGCCTTTAAAATTTAATTCTAATCAAATAAATAAGCAAACTGAACTGATAAATAGTGCTTTTAAAATGCAAAAGAATGTTTTCACAATAATCATCACATTGCAAGGAAAACTACTCGTTATTATTTATATAGAAAAAATAAGTGCTAAAAAGAGACAAGTTTCTCTAAATAAAACCTCTATGTTTTACTCAAGCTTCTTACTTTGAAACCCATAAAAATAGAAGGTCACTTATTTTGTATCATCACCAATTTACTAAAATAAAATATAGCTTCTTACTTTAAAACCTATAAAAATAGAAGGTCACTTATTTTGTATCATCATCAAATTATAATTTCCCTAAAGATCAAACTCCTTGGCAATTATAAGTAATTAAAACAAAATTGTTTTAAGCTTATAATAAGTAATTTTTTGTTTTAAAAATGTAAGGAATTAATTCATTTAAACCATGAATAGCCCAACTTTTAGCTAGCACTTCTTTCTTATACTTTACCTTGTCAATTCTTAGCCAAAAACATATAAAAGATGCATAACATGTCTTAGCGTTATGACACAACTAAAAAATTGATGTCTTCTCTCAAGTGCAGGAGTGTCGAAGTAATAAATAACCCGGTAAGACCGGGGTCGAACCATAGAGAGGTTAATTGTACAAATTATAAACAACAATTATAAACAACAACAATAGTAACAATAACAACAACAATAATAGTAGTAGTGATAATAATACTAATAATAATATTAGTAGTAGTAGTAGTAGTAATAATAATAATAATAATAAAGAAAAAGAAGAAGAAGAAGAAGAAAAGGAAGATGATGAGAAC
The DNA here is from genome assembly GCF_000495115.2 of Populus euphratica. Taxonomy (NCBI): domain Eukaryota; kingdom Viridiplantae; phylum Streptophyta; class Magnoliopsida; order Malpighiales; family Salicaceae; genus Populus; species Populus euphratica. Next base: position 15,472 of record NW_011500717.1, read on the forward strand.
TTTGAGATGAAATATTAATGTAAGGATTAAACAATGATAATAACAAATTTCAAGGTTAGAGATTCCACTAATGGTATGTCAAACAAGTATAGTATAAACTCTTATTATTCAATTGGAAACCATACACAAAGGATGTTCCAATTTAATTATAGATTGTTAACATGATTACATTAGTCATCTTGTTCAATTAATGCTAATACTTGTAAATCTCGTTTGCAAACATGAAAGTTGTAGGCAATTGTCTCAGCTTTCTTGTGTAAAAACTTCAGCTCATTTGGACTTCTAGAACTCCAGATATGGCCAAAATACCGAACAGTGCTCGGGCTGGAAGACAGATTCGGGCTTCTTTGTTGTTGCTACAATTTGGACTTGATAATGGCCTTTTTAGATCTTGGGCTCCATATGAAAGTTGTAGGCCTATGTCTTACCTTTCCATCCATATAAATTGGACCTAAATCTGAGATCTGTAGCTCCAGATATGACCCAATTACCGAACAGTGTTCCGGTTTGGATTGCACCGACATCTCTTTTCTAAGTTTGGCCATCTCTTTATCCTTGCAATTTAAGTTCTTAAAGTCATCAATCAATATTTTCATTTATGTGATAGGCCTGCATTTAAAATGAACATTTACCATAAATTAAAGGTATCTTATGTTATTAGATATATTATTATAAAACATGTTTTAGTTAAGGAGTTATTGATACTTCAAGTGCAAAATGATGATATAAAACCATGATAAAAATGCACTTTTAAGTGCTAATCATGTTACAATAAAAAAAACACTTTTCATATTACATATCATGATTTCTTTGCAATAATTAGAATTAAATGGACATAATCTTTAAAATTTATGAGTTGATTTCAAAATAAAAAAGTGATTTTCAAACAAAAAAGATCATTGATCGAGTTTGCATAATCCTTGATATAAATGACATTGACATTTCTTGTGAGTCATCCTAAAAAACTTGAGCAGCCAAATGACAATGCGATGGATCCTAAAAGGGATAGTAGATAATATCTAGATCATCTGTGGGGCAAAGAACTTATAGTTAGATGATGATTCAGTGAAACTTATCAAAGCTATGAATAGCATTTAACAAATAATTCCTGATGATAGTCATAAGAATAAGTGAAGTTAGATAAGATAAAAGCAATTATACTTAAAGATAAAGGATTATTTGATGAACTTTATTAGGAGTTGAAAATAATGTTATACTTAAGAGAGCATTTTTATATATAAAAATATGATTTACCCTTTAAAGGGTGGCTATGATACATGAAAGTGTTATCACATGAATGCATCAGTTAGAAGAAATATGCAAAAATCATTGATAATAAATGATTTGATAAACTCTTTTAGAGAAGTGGGAATAATAGGACATTGTTTCTCCCTCAAAATAAAATGAGTGGACAATGATGTAAGAATATCACAAATTAGGGTGCATCATCCAATTAAAGGGCAATATCATCGCTAAGAAAGTTTGTTACTTCTCAAAGAATTATTAACTAAGCAGAGGTAATCAAACACATTGATTAGATGGGCAAAACTCGAAAGGGTTGATGTAACAAAAAAACAATCAAACACATTAATCATATGGACAAAACGCAAATAGGTTGAAAAGTTTAATTGAGTAACCAAGATGCCAGATCAGTAATAACAAGCCTTTGCACCAATCAAAAAATAATTTGCAAGAAGGAGAGCCTATATTTTAAAACTAGGTAAAGATGCATGGATAACATTTAAAAGCATTGTATAAATTATTGCACAGGAATTGCATAAGAAATAATCTTTAGTGAAGTTTAGCAAAACTCCAACAAGTAGGAACCAGTAAGACTTGATTTGATTTTCAAAGCTTGATAAGGTTTCAGCATATAAGGAATCCAACAAAGTTATAAAGTTCGGCATTGCTTAAGATAATCTTAAACTCATTAATGTTTAATGAGAAAAGGTCCAACAAAACTCTATATATATATAAAAAAAAAACACGATAAGGTTTCTATTGATCTAAAATATATCAAGGTTTTAACAAAGAAAAACTCCATCAACACTCTAACAAATTAGGACCTAACAAGGTTTTGAGCCTACAAAGGCTCCATTTGATTAAAACTCAGCAAGATTCCAATAATAAAAGATTTAAGCAAAACTCTAGTAAATTAAAATCCAATAAAGTTCTAAGATCATAAAACTCTATTTAGTTAAAAACCCAATAAAGTTTCAATAAAAAAAAAAAACTTTAACAAGACTTTAGCGAAGCAACAAGGTGTTATGAGCTTAGTAAGACCCTTGCTAATTAAAAACCTAGCAAGGTTTTAAAGCAAGAGTCTTACAGACTCTAACAAATAGCAATGCAGATGAGAAAAGAGGAAAATTGTAATAAAAGAAATAAAAGATACTAGAATAATATATATATATATATATATATATATATATATATATATATATATATATATATATATATATATATATATATATATATATATATATATATAAATAAAAGAGTAATATATAGAAATGTAAGTTGAATTGAAATTGCATATATACAGTTGGCCATTATTTATAATAGTTGTATGACTCTATTTTTATTATTATAGAATTTGAGCTTTATTTAAACATATAACTTTAATCATATATAATATTGATATTATATAAGAAGACTTTATCAATTCTTAACATAACACAAACCAAACTCTCCTGTATTGATATTGATATGAATCCTAAGTTAATTTATGACTTTTAATTAGTTATTTTGTTTTAAAAATTCTGTTCTAAATATAATTAAATGTTAAGATTCTACATACATGTTTATTCTTAGTTGACTAGTCAATTATATTTTTGTATTTTTTATCTTTGATTGATAATGCCATTAACATTCGATTTCAACTTATCTTTTTTCTTTTTTTCTGTATGAGACAATGAACAAGAATTGTTCTTATAAAAAAGATGAGAAAAGAAATATATATAAAAAATTGACATAAATCCCGATGTGAATCAACCTTGCTCCCTAGATCAGAACATTGTTCCCTGGTTATGGCTTATATTATATTATATGCAGATGACCTGGAAAGTGAAAAGCATAAAGAAAGAAAAGAATAGACGGAGTGTGATTTTGTGTTTCACTCGTGCACCCGTGGAGGCATCGAATTCACAAATTTCGGAGTCCAACGTGCAAGACACGTGGGAGGAAGGAAGATGTATTCCATGGTCGGTTTGGCCGGCTGGCTGGTAGTTAAAATGGTGAATGGGTGGACAAGACAAGATATCAAAATGGGAAAGGATGAGCTACTCTGTAGCGTGTAATGCAAACTAGTAACAGTATATACTTGGATATTTAACTCATCTTATCTCGGATTAGTTTTAATAATAAAATTTAAATATAAATTTTTTAACATGTTTATGTATTTAAAAAAATTGTAAGAAAAAAATTAAAAAAATATATACATATATAATTAAATAAATCAAGAAATATATATCAATAAGTGAAAAAAAAACAATAATTAAGAATAAAAACTAGAAAAATAGAGAGTTAAGTGTAAATTAAAATATTTAATTTTAAAAAACACGATATTTAGTGGTTGTGTTTGTTAAATTTTTTAATTAAAATAATTTTTTTATTTAATTAAATAATAATAAAAATAGATACACATTAAATTAATTAAATTAATTGAATAAAATAAAAAATAATATGTAAGACTACTAATATTAGAAATATTTTTTTTATTTTTTAAAATAAGGTTCATCTATGTAAAAAATTAAAAAAATATAGATTAATCATAATAACATCCTAAAAAATTAAATATGTGATTAAAATATAATTACCATTTAAAATAGGCTTTCTAAATAACATAAAAAAAAGAAGGGATATTAATCTAAATATAAATAAAAATAAGATTAAGATTTAAATTAATTTTTAAAAAATATAAACAAAAAAATTTTCTTAAACAAAAAAAAAAAAGAATAGTATTGTCAATAATAAAACTTGTATGATGAATCTAGACTATGGATTCAACCTGGTTTAATATTGTTTTTTTTTAATTTATAATAAATCTAAAAAAAATAAATAATATAGTCCATGGTAAAATATAAGGGGTGTATACAATGTTTATTTCATATATTTGCCCTTTAAATTTATAGCAAAACATTAAAAAAAAACAGTAAGCCAATATTGTTCATAGTAAAATGTGAGGGGGAGAACAGTTGTGTTGCAGGATGTTCTTTACGGTAAAACTTGAGAAAGTAAATAATATGACTGCACAATATTCATCTTACATATTTTTTAAAAAATTTATAAAAAAATCTAATATTCATCTTACATATTTTTTAAAAAAATTATAAAAAAATCTAAATAATAAAATATGAGGGGATAAATGATACTGTTATATAGTATTCATTCTATGCACTTTAAATTATAATTAATTTATTTCATGGTTATTACAAGGATTATTTTAGACCACCAAAAGGTTAGAACTTAAAAGTAGAATAGTAAAAGAATTGGCAATTACAATAATTTGAAGTTAATTTTCAATGTATAGATGTATTTTATTGTATCATATTTTTTTAATTAAGAAATATAAAAATGTCATTTAAATTTAATTAAATGAATTTTTAAAAAAATACACAAGTATCAATACATCATCAAAGAGCTATTAATGTTAATTAAATGCTGAAATGAAAAGTTCATATTTCTTCTAAGAATAAAATATTTAACATAAACTTTTCTTGTTTTTTTTTTTATCTTAGAGATTTTTTTTCTTACCAAGAATAAATTATTTCTATTTATATAAATAAATCATGAAAAATAAATTTTATTTGTATCAAATATAAAAGAAGAAAATCAAAGATAGGTTTTAATAGAAATATTATAAAAATACAAATAATTTTTAAAAATAACTAATATTTTTAAAAGTAAACTAAAAAAACTTTTTAAAAAATCACACAAGATAGTATTAATTAAGATTTAAATAAAATATTATTGAAAAGTAAAGAAAACACATGAGAAATAAGAAGGGTATTAATTAGAGTTTTACAAAAATTAATAAAAAAATATCATTGATAGGTCAACCCTACGCACTTGCATTAGAAAAAATATTAATCGGATGAAAAAATCAGATAGACCCTAAAACTCTAATTTTAAAGATTTTTTTAATCTAAAAACCTCTATTAATAATTCATCAACTATAAAAAAAACTCTAAAATCACTCAAAATATGAAAATAAACCAAATAAAAAAGACTTTGATTTTAAAAAAATTGAGATTAACCTCATATTTTTTTCCATATTTTACATTGTGGTTTTTTATATCTTAATTTTATATTTTTACAATAAATATAGAAATAGATCACAAAAAGATTAAATAAAAAAGGAGGTGATTCATTATAGTTAAATGAGTGATTAATCTAGTGGGGACCCCTTTCCTTATTATTGTTGTCTTGTTTTGTGATGTCTGGTTCCTTCTCTGTAACTTAGGGTCCTCCTGCCTGCATCTTAACAAAAAGTTGATATGGTGATAGCTGACATGATACAGTCACTCTTCCTCCTCTCTCTCTCTCTCTCTTTTTAAAAAAAATTTAAATTTTATGCTTTTTTAAGGCTCTCTCTCTTTCTCTCTCTCTTTTTTTAAAAAATTTAAATTTTATGCTTTTTTAAAGTAAAAAGAATGGTCGTGGGTGTGACCATGGTTATCATTTAAAATACTATTATTTAAATTTAATTATTTTTAAAATACAGAAATAAACAAAATTAATTGAATTAACTAAATATTGTAAATATAAGAATAAAGTTTGACCAAATGCTTTTTTTATTAGAGCTTATTTATTGAATTAATATAAACATAGAGGTTTTTTCGGTGTGCATAATTCTATAGGTTAATTTTTAAATTAAAAAAAAAGTTGATTAGATTGACAATGTTTATAAAAAATAGCAATAAAATAAAAAAAATAACTTAAAAAATCGTAATATTACGAGGCCATTTAAAAGTTTACGAGGCCAGGTAGATATCCAAAACACCCTTGATATTTTTTAAATTATTTTTTCTAACATTAAAAGACATTTTGGACATGAAAAGTAGTTTTTTGTAATTAATATATTCAAAATTCTCAGATATTCATTATAATTTCATGATATCCCAAGAAATTTAGTGTATCTTACCCTAAAATCAATAATATAAAAAGATAATGTTTAAAATAGGGTTATATATGTAAAACACAGCATCTCTAACATATTTGCAAGATAGAGCACTCGATTATGTGTGAAGTTCATAATTTTTTTTTCTGGCTAGAAGCAATTGTACTTCAAAGGCACACCAACACCAAATATCAGTAGCTCAAAAGTATCACAAGACGAAAATAATACACCGAGGAAGTAGTAGAAAGTTTTTTTAGGGAAAAAAACAAAAAAAGAAAGGCAGCCTACCAGGCCACCTAACACATGACTTTGAAGAAGGGGAAAAACTAATTTATCCTTGTTTGTGTGAGAGTATAAGGTTATTTTTTGTTATTTTTTAAAATATTTTTATTTAAAAATGTATTAAAATAATATTTTTTTATTTTAAAAAATTATTTTAATATTAATACATCAAAATAAATTAAAAATATTTAAAAAATATTTTTTAATGAAAAAATATACAGGGTTTAATTGTTGTTATTTTTAAAATATATTTTTAATATTATTATATTAAAAAGAGTTTAAAATATAAAAAAAATAATTTTAAAAAAATTACTGAAATTACAGTGCAAAATAAGTCCAGATAAAAACAAAAATAGCAGAAAAGAGATAAAATTAAGAAACACGTGTCCACAAATGATGAAGAGCTGGCAAATAAATGCAGCGAGTGCATAAATATACCATTCCTCGAGAGTAGGAAAACCACCCTCAACTTCACACACAATCCAAATGAGTTCTCCGCTTCTTGCCATACTGGCCCCTCAATCAAAGAAAATCTGAATAAATTGTAAATTATTTTTATTTATTTTACAAAATAAATTAGATAATTTTTCTTTAAAAGAACTTATTATTCCTTTTGACAGGTTCTGATCATGCTTGATTTAATATTATTTTATTTTAATTAAATAACTTTTGTTAAATATTAAGAGAATTAACTAATTTGTAATTTACTGAAAAAAATATCGGGAAAGAAAGAGCACAACAACAACTCGAGTTCAAGGCCAGTAAGCTCTTGGCTGTCTCTTTGGTAAAAAACTAATAACCGATCCTTCTCTCTAATACCTTGCTCTCCCACGAAGAAAATCCGATCCCTTCTCTCTCTATCTCCCTCCATATTCACACCATAAACAGAGATACTAAATATTTTCATTTTTCGAACGTGAATCTGTTGTTTTTTCTTAACAGGTAAGCACTTCTGGGTTCTATTTGATTTTACGTTTCTTCTAACGGGTTCGTTTATATTTCCTGTAATATGTAAATAAGATTTTGGTTTTGATATGCGTATATGGTTTACGTTTTTGCTGTTTCGTTTTTTTTTTTTAATGCTGGCTGGTACATCTATATTTAGTGTTTTTGTTACCTTGTTTATTAGCTTATCTTTATTTTCTTGTGATTTTGTGATTCTATTTTTAGTTTTTTGATTGGCTATGGTGCTTGTTTTTTTTATGTCTTGTCATTTCTTCTGCATGATATTTGATAAACGGTTTCTGATTCATTTTGGGCAACATTAATTAAGGATCATTTTGGCCCTTCTTTTGTTGTTTCATATTATGCACAGAGCCTTATTTGAAGTTTGTCTTTCTGGGTTTTGCGTTTTCAGGGACGGAGAAGTGGGCGGGGTCGTGGCGATTCAGGCGATTTAAAGACCATCTGCGAGCATAATTTGGCAGTGGTTTGTTGCTGTTATTTGTGTATATCAGGATCCGAATCTGAGTCTTTGGTTCTTCTGGTGGGTTTTGGAGTCTGGTTTCAGAGACTCTTGAAGCTTTCTTTTATCAATCTGGACGATTCTATTTGACAGTAGTTAGTGCTCGCTGCGTTGAGAATTTGTAGAGATGTCGAGTTATATGGGTGTTCATGTATCCGATCAATGGCTGCAAAGTCAGTTTACGCAGGCTGAGCTTCGCAGCCTCAAGTCAAAAGTAAGTTTGTCTTTATGGGTTAGGTGTCTGAACTATTTTGTTTGTTATTAATTCTGCATTCATAGCAGGATGCTATGCATGCCTTTCCCTTTATTTTAATCTCTTCTTTGATTCTAGTTTATAGCAATGAAGAATCAAAATGGACAAGTTACTGTTGGAGATATGCCACCTCTGATGGTCAAATTAAACGCTTTTAATTCAATGTTTAACGAGGAGGAGATAGCTGGGATAATGAACGAGTCGCATGCCGACCTAAGTAATGAGATCGATTTTGAAGCTTTCCTCAAGGTCAGTCATCGTGTGTCTAATTTTAGTGTTTTTGTTGGTCCCATTCTCGTCGGCCTCCTCTTTTTATCAATTAAAATTCAGATGAGAGTTTTTCAAGCTAGCACTGTTGGAGCTTGCATCCCCATATACTGCCCAGAAGTTGGAATAAATTAGGAGGTAACATATTTATCCAATTGCACTGGCAGGCATACTTGCATTTACAAGGTCTAGCTACAGAAAAATCTGGGGCTTCTAAGCAGAGTTCATCTTTCCTCAAGGCCACAACCACTACTCTTCTTCACACAATTAGTGAATCTGAGAAAGCATCTTACGTTGCTCACATAAACAGCTATCTCGGGGATGACCCATTTCTGAAGCAGTTTCTTCCCATAGATCCAGCTACAAATGATTTATTTAATCTTGCTAAAGATGGAGTGCTATTATGGTATTTAAACCTGGTTTAGTTGATATGACCTGCTTTGCTTGTCCATGAAAACCGATATTGGTGGTGGTGTTGATTTTATCTTGTGGCTTTTGGTGCAGTAAACTCATCAATGTTGCTGTGCCAGGGACAATAGATGAACGAGCCATCAACACGAAACGGGTTCTCAACCCATGGGAAAGAAATGAGAACCATACCCTCTGCCTCAACTCTGCAAAAGCTATTGGATGCACTGTGGTTAACATTGGCACACAGGACTTGGTGGAAGGAAGGGTAAGTTTAGCTAATTTTGATTCTCACATGGTATCTTATGTGTTGTGGTCTAAAGGATTTTATTTTGTTTGTTCATTTTGCAGCCTCATCTGTTACTTGGGTTGATTTCTCAGATTATAAAGGTGAGCCTCAGGATTTTTGGTATGTTAATTTTGCACAGAATATACCTCATGGATTCAGTATGAAATACCAAGAAACTAGAACAACCATGTTGCAATTACCTTTTTGTCGTGATTGAAGATTTAAAATCTCTTGATATGACTGATTGGATTTGGTATATGACCTCATGTGGAATGCTGCAAAAGGATCCATATCACTAATCCCAGCTAGTTTGGGATTGAGGCCTGGTTGTTGTTTCTGTAGTAATTGAGTTTTTTTTTCTGTATCTTTTCCAATAATCTTATCTAATACAGAGTGCTATTATATCAGATTCAACTACTGGCAGATCTTAGTCTTAAGAAGACACCTCAGCTTGTGGAATTGGTGGATGCCAACAATGTAATGGAATTTTTTTCAAAATTTTTGCCAAAGTATTTTTTGTAAATTTATAAGCATTGAAGATTATGGATAATTGACCCAGCATGATCTTTTGTATCTTTCAGGATGTTGAGGAGCTTATGGGATTAGCCCCTGAAAAGGTCCTATTGAAATGGATGAATTTTCATCTCAAGAAAGCAGGCTACGAGAAACCTGTTTCGAATTTTTCTTCTGATTTGAAGGTACCAGCCATTTCAGTTGTATATGTAGTCTTGTTAACAATCACAAAGTTGTGAGGAGTCGTGTATTTATTCACTGATTATGCTCAAAATCTCTGAATTTAGGGGAAACTAAAATATCATAGGTTTTGTTTTTATCTAGAAAAGATTTGAATGGTTAAATGATGACTTGATTCGCATGTATTTGCTTCTTCAGAACATGGTAAATCTTTTGCTGTAGTTCATTGTAGATGTTCTTAGCTCCTTACTATTATGCTTCTCTACCCGTGCTATTTTTATCCATGCTTGATCTGATTTATCTTTCATTGTCTGATTATACCTAATATACTTGTAATAATGTCTTCTGTCAAACCTGTGTAGGATGGAAAGGCTTATGCATACCTGCTTAATGTTCTTGCACCAGAGCACTGCAGTCCATCTACATTGGATTCCAAAGATCCTAAGGAAAGGGCTAAGCTTGTTCTTGATCATGCAGAGCGGATGGACTGCAAACGATATTTAAAACCAGAAGACATCGTTGAAGGATCGCCAAATCTGAATCTTGCATTTGTGGCACAAATATTTCATCAAAGGTGGGAAACAAAAAGCATGGCAACATTTATTTTACTATGATGAAAACTTTTTCAAGGGTAGGTTAAAAAAAACCCAAGGTTTGGATTTACAGACACTAGTTAACTGGCTAAAAAAGCTGGCCTCTCCCCCCTCAACAATTGAACATGTGCAAGGGGGTTTCAGTCAAGTTTAGTTAACCATTTAACAAATCAGAGGCTGCTTTTGTCAAACTTGGATACTTTCAGGTAGCACCTGTAATTTTGCAATGCCCCGGGGGTCCCTATTAATTTACCCTTTTGTAAAAGTACCTCTCTCCTCCACTTTTATTTTTTGGCAGCTAAACATTGCAAGATTTCTTTGAAAATTAAGATTGGGCATGTTTGAAGTTTGTGCTTATAAGACATTATGCTGCTTAGGCCATCCAATAGTAATATGAAATTGAATCTGCTTTCCAGAAGTCAAGTTCAATAGCTCTTTTTTTCTCTTTTTTATAGTATTTTTATCATATAGAGTGTAAGTATCAATATCTGTAATATGAAATAGTTTGGCATGAAGTTCTGATGATTGGATAAACCAAAACATTTCCCATATGGGGAAACATGCAGTTTTTGGAAGGAAGTTTTTGTTTCAATAGGTATTATGGAAATGTGAACATTATCCAGCTGAACAGGAATTATAAAATACACATTATTTTCTTCACATAACTTTCCTACATGTTTACTCATTGTTTAAAACAATCAGCTCGTCAGTTTTTGTTATAGAATGTTTAAAGGCAGTGTCTTAGTGACAATTGATTATGAATTTCTTGCAGTAATCTTATGTTATCAACTTGGACTTGCCTTACATTCCTTCTCCAGATTTTGATTATCAGCTCCTCTGCTGATCTCTCTTCCCTTAATCAAATCTCTTCCTTAAGCTCATGATTGTATTGGCAATTTAGATTCTTTAACATCTGAACTCTGTCTCTTTCTATCAATATTTAATCTAATCTTGTAATTGAGAGGAAAGGATGGTATACATTTGCAGGAATGGCCTGACTACAGACAGCAAAAAGATTTCTTTTGCTGAGATGATGACCGATGATGTACAAACTTCTAGAGAGGAAAGATGTTTTCGACTATGGATTAACAGTCTCGGAATTGTTACATATGTTAACAATGTATTTGAGGATGTTAGAAATGGGTGAGTTGATTTTTTAAGCAACCGACATAAATGCAGCAAGTTACTGGCCCATTACTGGATGAATATTGTATTAACAAAGCTCAGGAAAATTTGCATGTATTTTAAAGAATTCTTGGAGTTGAAATCTTACATTTTTCATTTTAGTTCAGTATTATAGTTGTTTAATTCTGGCATCGAAGCTTTCAATTCACAATCTTGATTTCTAAATAACTATGCATGCAGATGGATGCTTTTGGAAGTGCTTGACAAGGTTTCTCCTGGATCAGTTAACTGGAAGCAGGCATCTAAGCCTCCAATCAAGATGCCATTCAGAAAAGTAGAGAATTGCAATCAAGTCATAAGGATTGGAAGACAAATGAAATTTTCCCTCGTTAATGTAGCTGGAAATGATATTGTACAAGGAAATAAGAAGCTCATACTGGGTAATTTCTATGATCTAGTCCTTGTTGAATCAGTGACTGAACTCTTTCTATAAATGTTCCTGATGTGATGTGCTTTTTTTGTTTCTTGATCTTTCTGGGCTTTCTTTCACCTTGATGAATTGAAACTTGCTAATAGAAGTTAAAAAATTACAGAGTGGAAACTAAGATAGAAGAGTTGTTTCACAATGTTACATATGCTGTTGCACAAATTTCTCATGCTCTCAAATGCATCTTATGTGTATGTTTTCCTAAATTTTAAAGCTGAATAAATCATAAATAAATTGATAGAATTTGAAAAGTCTCATTTTGGGGATTGCTTTGATGATTGTGTATGAACATCAGTGATTTTCTAAACATCTTGTGATCAAATAAGTGAAATATAGGCTGTGGGAGCAGAATTGTAAACTAGTCAATTGTGCTGCAAGACCTCTCCCTCTCTATCACTGTTAAAAATCATAACAAACATCACTCATATATTCTGCATATGCTCCGCCACTTTGAGATTGTAATGTGCACATGTATTCGAAGACATCCTTCTCCCATAACTTGGATGTGTATCAATGTCTTTTAAACATTTGTTTCCAGTTTGTCGTGTTTCTTTTTAAAAATTAAAATCAAAGCAACATTGATCTGGATATTAGAGTTGCATAGTTTATGTCCTTTTATACAGCCCTAGGATATCAGAACCTTTTTCTTTTATGGTTTCCCTTTGGTGGATAATGCATCTGAGGTGGACCTGATAGAAAAAGAAAATTTTGACCTTTATGGCATTACTAGACATTAACTTGCTCACCAAGTCCCCTTTTCTGTGAGAATCCCCTTTTCCCTTCCTTCCCAGTCTTAAATGGCCATGTGCAGTGCTGCAAACATCCTTAAACTGATTAGATTTGTTTCAGCTTTCTTATGGCAGTTGATGAGATATAATATGCTTCAACTTCTGAAGAACTTGAGATCCCATTCTCAAGGAAAGGAGATAACTGATGCAGATATTCTAAAATGGGCAAACAATAAAGTTAAACATACAGGAAGAACTTCCAAAATCGTGAACTTCAAGGTTAAACAAACTCTGGCATTTTGTTTAATGAACATGTCACCGGCCCACATCACTATTTCTTTTTGCTGTTATTAATTTCGAAGTTTAACAGGATCAGAGCCTGTCGAGTGGAATATTCTTACTTGAGCTTCTCAGTGCTGTTGAGCCAAGGGTGGTTAATTGGAACCTCGTCACCAAGGGTGAAAGCGGTATGTTGCGTTCTCCTAGCAAGTTCCCTTAATTTCTGGCAGATGAGAAATGACTTGTTATCCTTCTTATTTTGGTAGGAGTTGTTGTGCTCACCCTTCTTCTCTTCTTGCTTTGTAAATGTAGATGAGGAGAAGAGATTGAATGCTACATACATTATCAGTGTGGCACGGAAACTGGGCTGTTCAATTTTCCTGTTGCCTGAAGACATCATGGAGGTATGCATGCTACAGTGATGGTTTTTTTTTTAATTTGCTATAGGATATAGGTGAGATAATTTTTAGATGGCAGCTCCCCATTCTCTCTCTTTGCAACTTTGCAAGCCAACTGTGATTTGTGAGGCATATATTGTTATTTCAGGAGAAAGAACTGAATTATTGCGTTTCTTTCTGAAACTTGCAGCATCACTATTCACGCCAGCAGTGACGTTTATATATATATATATATATTTTCAGAGAGAGATGACCAGACTAATAATCATTGGCTATCTCTCCTACTACTCATGCTATTTTTAGATATTGAGATATAAAATTTGTAAACCTTTGCAAGAAACGTGTTCATTGAATTTGATCATTGTTACTGTGATCTGGTGGCAGGTAAACCAGAAGATGATTCTGACTCTAGCTGCCAGCATAATGTACTGGAGCCTGCAAAAAGCAGTGGAAGATGGGGAATCATCTCCATCCCCTTCTAATGGGACTTGTACCGCTACTCCTGATGCATCCCCAGCTCCATCTGTCAACGGCGAAGATGAAATTTCTTCCTTGGGTGGTGAAGTTTCAAACTTAAATATTGACGATGTTGCCTCCGACGCTACAGTCTCCTCACAGCTTGAGAACGAGGAATTTACTGCAGTAGAGTGAAGCACGAAGTATTGTAGCCTGCAAGATCAGCTTCAGTGAAATGGAAGTGAATACACATGTGCAGCTAGTCTACATATCTCTCCTTTACAGCGAAAACAAAATGTGCGAACAATAGGAAAATGAAGAGCAGATTTTTTGTAAATTGTGAATGCTTTGTGAAAGAAAGAGAGGTCATACTTCTGCGGCGTGTTCTTTTTTCCTTCTATACATAGTAGGTTGTTCCTTTTTTTATTATTATTTTTTTTAAAAAAAACCTCGTTTTTTTTTTATTATTTTTTTTTTAAAAAACCTCCTATTCTATAGCAAAATCTTATTTTTGGTTCTTACAATAGCAAGGACAAGGACAAGGACAAGACTCCCATCCTAAGTATAGGATTTCATTATTAAGGTCATCTATTCATATTTTCATTTGAACATGGCATTTTCCTAGGAGGAAGACAAAATAATTTCTTCATAATTTTGGACCTAACTCTTATATAACTTTATTCTGCCATGATATTTTAAGGTGTACTTTATATAGATGTAAAGGTAAAAGATAGGCCTAGAACTTTTATATGGAGGCCAAGATCCAAAAAGACCATTTTCAAGTCCAAATTATTGCAACAACAAAGAAGCCCAAATCTG
>NW_011500717.1:30933-39866 GCF_000495115.2 Populus euphratica
AACCTCTAACCTTGACATTTGTTATTATCATTGTTTAATCGTTACATTAATATTTCATCTCAAAGTTCTCATCTTCTTCTTATTCTCCTTCTTTTTCTTTATTATTATTATTATTATTATTATTATTACTACTACTATTATTATTGTTATTGTTATTGTTGTTGTTATTATTATTGTTATTTATAATTTGTACAATTAACCTCTCTATGGTTCGACCCGGGTCTTGCCGAGTTATTTATTACTTCGACACTCCTGCACTTAGAAGAAGACATCAATCTTTTTGTCGTGTCACACGTGTTCCTGTATTCAACCTATTGATCTTGGTATTTTAAGATGATATGATAGTCGTACGAACATTTATAATGGTTATTTTTTATAATATTTTTATATAAAAATATTTTAAAATAACTATATATATATATATAATTTAAATAAAAAGTTTAAATTTTGTTTTTTAAAAAACACATTTTGGAATTCTTGCATTCCATACAGCTCCTTAGAATGATTTTTTTTTTCATTGTATTTATTACAGAAACAAACAATTGTATTGTTTATTAAAATATGTAAATCAAGCTTACACATTTATCACATACAAAAAAAAAAGAAGGAACATTGTTTCCAAGTCAAGTAAAATTAGAAGATGAATGAAATGATAAATAATATGACGTTAATGAGTCATTTTGATTTTAATATTGGATCTTATGTTGAGTTCTCTAAATATGGTTTAGAACATTTTCTTGATTTTTCTTATTCTTTAGCAACAACTGATTTTTTTCTTGGACAAATTCCCAAGATGAGCTCAATCAAATAATAATTAATTTATTATTTTAAGCCTTTAGAGTATAGATATGATTGTGAA
Organism: Populus euphratica; assembly: GCF_000495115.2. Lineage (NCBI taxonomy): Eukaryota > Viridiplantae > Streptophyta > Magnoliopsida > Malpighiales > Salicaceae > Populus > Populus euphratica. Next base: position 31,793 of record NW_011500717.1, read on the forward strand.
TTAAAGACACCAATGCAACTTACGGACAAAAGATTATCTAAGGAGTGAGGCCATCTGAATGCCCTAATCCCATATAAAAATAGAGTTTTGTTACTATTAAAAAAAGAGAGAGTAAAAACAAAAGTATGTTGATTTAAAAAAAAAGATAAAGATATAAAAATAAATTTATATCTAGAATAATTTTGAAGTGAATTTTTGTACTTTTAAAATAGAAAAAACAGAGAAGATGTCTTTAAAAAAATATTTTTTATTTTTTATTCCTAAAATATCCTTATAAAAATCTCTTAATTTCAAAATTGTTCCATTAAAACATATAAGAATAAAAATGAATATCATTATAATTTTAAAACTCAACTCGATAATCGATCTGAGACGAAGCTCGAGTCATTGGTAAGACCCAAGTTACAAGGCATATTGATTCAGGTTAATGTAAAAATAAAAGCAGTTATTATCATAATCTTAAAACTTAATTTGAGGACGACTTGAGGCAAGGCCCGAGTCACGAGTGAGATTGGCCTAGATTAACATAATACTAAAAATAATAAGTATCATAGTTTTAAAAATGACATAGGAGATGATCCAATGCAAGACTTGGGTTAATACAAGAATAAAATAGGTTATTATTTTAGTTTTAAAACTCGATTTAGGAATCAACTAAGGGTAAAACCTAAGTCACAAACTAAGAGGGTTAAGTCGGTTGATCTGGATCAATATAAAGATAAAAGTTATTATTATTATAATTTTAAAACTTAACTCAAGAATTGATTAGGATAAGGCTCGAGTCATGGGTAGTAAGGGTCCACATGGGTTGGTCTGAGTCAATGTATATATAAAAATGGTTACTATCATAATCTTAAAACTCAACTCGGGAGTAACCCAATTCGAGAGTCAACCAAAGACAAGGTTGAGGTCACGAGTCGAAAGGGTCAATTTGGTTGAGCTAATTTTTTAAAAAAAATAATCAAAACAACCTTATTTTGACCAAAAGGGTTTTTAACTAGATAAGGCCAATTTAATCTTTCTTCTATTTTCTCTTAAACTCGAACCAATCCAAGCCCTAGGTTGATCCAATTTTACCTCAACCCGCCATACCAATCCTGGTTTTATAACAAGATTATTATTATAATACTAATTTCAACACTTAATATAAAATAATATATATATATATATATATAATATTCTTTTCAATATTTAAGTTTGACAATAATACATATTGAGAGTAAAATAATTTTTTCATATTTTTTTTAAATTTTTATCCACCATAACCAAATAATATACAAAGATAATCATTTTTTCTTGTACACCACCACTAAATATAATTTTGTCATTGTCTCCTTTTTTGTCTTGTTTCCTCTCTCTCCATTTTCTCCACCTTTTCTATTTTAGGGCAGTAACAAAACGCTATCAAAGTGAAAATAAATTTTGAATTTAGAGATTTTTAAGTTTAAGAAAACAAAAAAAAATGTTAATTGAGTTGAAATAATAAAGAAGGAGAGTTACACAATAAAAATCAATAATTGGTGATAGAAAACCTAGGTAAAATGTTGTCGAAAAAGTAGCAACAATGTGATGCAAATAGTAATTGGATGGATTAAAGGTTTAGCAAGACATTTGTGATAAGAAATGAGGTGAAGGAGAGGAAAATTTAATATTTAAAGCTTCTTATGTGTATTTTATAGTTGTTTTGTGTAGTTAAATAGGTTTTTGTTTCATGATTTATTGGTTATGCTATATTTTTTTAATTTCTGTTAGATTTTTGCATTATGAGTTCGTAGAAAGTTAGAATCTAAAATTTTATAGCACATTTATGGGAATTAAAATTGGAGATCATTTGTTATAATTTTTTGTTTTTGTTTTGATTAGTGAATTCAATAAAAACTTTTTCAATGCAAATGTGTTTGAAAAACAAAACTAATTGAATTCTATCTAGTTTTAGGTACATAAAATGACATTTCTAGTGTATAGAATTTCATCTTAATATTAATATATCAAACGCTTTGAATTGAGAAATGACAAAAAATAAAGAAAGCATTTAAAATTCATTCAAGTAATAACACATAACAACAACAACAACCATAATATGATTTTCTTTTAAAGAATAAGATAGAACACAATTGAAAACCCATATTATGCATAACAAAAAACAAAATTCCTAGTTAATCTATACATGATATAGTTATTATTACCAAGTTCACAATTTCATTATTTTTTCAATGTATGTTGAATCTAAATGTAGGTTTAATCATTGATTTTTACTCTTTCTCAAGTTAATAAAATACTTGATCTCGATGCCACTTTTTGTTTCATCTTCTCTAGATGACTCAAGATTGTTTTGGTTAGGCTATGACTATAAAATCTTAAAATTTTACATGGTCATCATAATCAAGACATGAACTCACATTCAAGATTATATATCTAGTTTTTTTTTATTTTAAATTAACATACATGCATCTACCATCAAGCTTACTTATACTTGTTCCTTTAGCTATACCTCTCTTTTTACTTCTTTATCTGCCTTTGTATTTTACCCTAACAAAACACTTAAATTAACTATATCTTCACTTTTTTTCTTCAATAATAAGACTTTCATTAGATTTAAAAACCACAACATTGCCTCCCCTTCTAAATGTAGCTCTGACCTTTATAATTGCATCTAACTCAATTCCATCCTCACAACCTTTTTTAGTAACAACTTGATTTTCTTTATATTTATAAACAAAAACATTGTCTCTCCTTCTGGTACTCACTCTAATTCTAGCTCTAGCCTTTAAATGTGCCTCTCCTTGTCATTTCGCCTCTAGAATCATAAGTAATTTTATCTTTTTTCTTAATAGCATTTCCACAGCTTTCTTCAACAACAACTTTAATTTTATTAGGTTTATAAACAATAATATTGCCTCTCCCTTTCTTTGCACCTTTAGGTTCATAAATAATTATAGCTTTTTTTTTCTTTACTTACATTGGCTTGTTTATTTGTCAATTTCTCTAAACAAATCTTACAATTATACTTATTTTTTTATGATATTATATTCACATTACTTTTCCCTTCTTAGTCAATGTTATGTCATCACTAAACTATTTATGTTGTTTTATAATCCTTGACTTCGTTATCCTACATGATTATTTATCAATCATTAGAGAAGTAATAGTAACTAGCTAAATTTTTAGACTCGCAACATGCTTAATTAGGTTATTATAAGATAACTTAAAATTTCATTGTAGCATAGATAAACATGATCAATAAAAAATAATGACATTTGAAGAATATATAGTCTTTTATTCCTAAAATAAACATACATATGTTAATTATATAAAACAATGAGTGTTCACCAAAAAAAGAAAAAGAGCTGAAATCGATTATGAATTAGAAAAATCAACCAAGTTAAAAGAGTCTTTGATTAACTAGGAGACTTGAAAAAGCAGTTGATTAGTCAACCAAGTGACTAAAGTCATGATTGATAAAAAAAATCAACCCATATAATTTTAATGTGTGTAAATAGCCTAAAGATGCAGGCCTGAGTTAGAGTCCTCAATAGAATAACTAATAAAAAAATCAAATATTAACCTACGATTCATGTATGCATCAATAAAAGTGGAGTTTTACTTGTATTAAGATTTAATAAACCTTGTTATCTTATATCAATATATGTAAAGGATTAGAATTATCTATGTAAGTAGGATTCAAACTTTGTAAGATTATAAATAAGGACAAATACTATAGTAAATGATGGATAACCCCATATATTCAATTCATAAAAAACATTTTAGAGGTTTATTACTTGTTTTTAATCGCTTTCCAAAAATTTTAAATTTCTTTAATTTTCTTCTTTTATAAAATTATTCTCTTTTTATATGGTGGTGCATCTTGGAATATATAATATTTTCTAAGGGTTCAACATCTAGAGTCTCCACTTCTCATTTAATATAGGTAGTTGTTATCTCATTTAATGTTCAATTCTAAGTAAGATTTAATTGGAAACATATAGATTAACATGCTTCATGGGACAAGATCCATCGTACGTTTCAAAACAACCATTAAAACATGCCTTCAACAAAAACTATAGGTAAACTCACCACTGTCATACAAGATAAAAAACTACTATAAGAAATAGAGAGAGGCCAACTCCTTGGCTTTGAAGAACTTATAATCCTTCATCTTCCTAGATTCTAGTGGATCAACTACTATCACTGATATGACTAAAAGATTGATGTCTTCTCCCAAGTGTAGAAGAGTTGAAGTAATAAATAACCCAACAAGACTAGAGTCGAACCACATGGAGGTTAACTATATAAATTATAAATAATAATAATAATAATAATAATAATAATAATAATAATAAGTTGAAGAGAGCTTTGTGATATGATATAAGGATTAAACAATGATAAAAATAATTGTCAAGGCTAGAGGATCTACTAATGGTATTTCAAACAAATATAGTATAAACTCTTATTACTTAATTGAAAATGACACACAAAGGAGGTTCCAATCGGATTATAAATTGTTAACATGATAACATTAGTTATTTTATTTGAATAATGTTAATACTTGTAAATGTTGTCAGGTTAATGAAAAGACTAAAAGATTGATATCTTCTCCCAAGTGCAGGAGTATTGAAGTAATAAATAACCCGGCAAGACCGGGATCGAACCACAGGGAGGTTAATTATAAAAATTATAGATAACAATAATACAACAACAACAATAATAACAATAGTAGTAGTAGTAGTAAAGAAGAAAAATAAGAAGAAGTTGATGAGAACTTTAAGATGAAAGATTAATATAATGATTAAATAACAATAACAATAAATGTCAAGGTTAGAGGATCCACTAATGGTATGTCAAACAAGTATAGTATAAACTCTTATTATTCAATTGGAAACCACGTACAAAGAAGGTTCTAATCAAATTATAAATTGTTAACATGATTACATTAGTTATCTTATTTTGATTAATGCTAATATTTGTAAATCTTGTTTATTAGTATTTAAAAATGCATTTTTATCAAGGTTTTATATCATCATTTTGCACTTGAAGTATTAATAACTCCTTAACTAAAGCATGTTTTATAATAATATATCTAATAATATAAGATACCTTTAATTTGTGGTAAATGTTCATTTTAAATGCAGGCCTATCATATAAATAAAAGGATTGATTGATGAATTTAAGAACTGAAATTGAAAGGATAAAGAGATGGCCAAACTTAGAAAAGAGATGTCGGTGCAATCCAAACCGGAACACTATTCGGTAATTAGGTCATATCTGGAGCTATAGATCTCATATTTAAGTCTACGTTATATGGATGGAAAGGTAAGATATAGGCCTAGAACTTTCATATGGAGCCCAAGATCTAAAAAGGTCATTTACAAGTCTAAATTGTAGCAACAACAAAGAAACCCGAATCTGTCCTTTAGCCCGAGTACTGTTCAGTATTTTGGCCATATTTGGAGTTCTAGAAGTCAAAATGAGCTGAATGTTTTACACAAGAAATCTGATACAATTTCCTACAACTTTCATGTTTTCAAGTGGCTCTAATTTTGACGTTATCAATGATGTTTTGGGCAGACAAGAGAAGATAAGAATTGTCACCAAGTCAAGAGTTGGTCACCCACTCATCAATTAGTCATCAAATCAATAGTTCCTAATTTTGGCCTATAAAAGGAGGCATTTGTCATGCATTTAGGCATCTTGGTTTCCAGATCAAGATCATGTTCTTGCTTTCTCTCTTTGTATTTTTTGTAATGTTTATGCTTTGCTTTTATTAATATCAAATTTATGCCTTTCATTTCCTTTCACTCACTTAGCTAACTTTTATCTTATTTATGTTCTTATTTTATTTATTTATTTTTCTTTCTTTCATTATGTTTAGCTAAGTTTATTATGTCAAGGTGAAAAGGTTACACTAATGGTGTAAGAATAAGTATAGTGTAAACTCAATATGGACTTTAATGTTTGATACTAACATGTTTTGTATTTGTTATCTTGTTCACTCTTTAATACTTTGCTTGTTAAATGACTAATTTTGATTTATGTTGTATAACACTTGGTACAACAAATGCTTAGCACTTTCATACCCCATACTGTCTGGTATAACCGACACCTGAGCTATGAAAGGAACTTGATTTGTTGTTAACATAAGTTATAATTATGAATGCTTGACGAGATTTACAAGTATTAGCATTAATTGAACAAGATGACTAATGTAATCATGTTAACAATCTATAATCTGATTGGAACCTCCTTTGTGTGTGGTTTCCAATTGACTAATAAGAGTTTATACTATACTTGTTTGACATACCATTAGTGGATCCTCTAACCTTGACATTTATTGTTATCGTTGTTAAATCTTTACGTTAATATTCCATCTCAAAGTTCTCATCTCCTTCTTCTTCTCCTTCTCCTTCTTATTCTTATTCTTATTATTATTATTATTATTATTATTATTGCTATTATTATTATTGTTGTTTATTGTTGTTATTATTATTACTATTGTTGTTGTTTATAATTTGTACAATTAACCTCCCTGTGGTTCGACCCCGGTCTTGCCGGGTTATTTATTACTTCGATACTCCTGCACTTGGGAGAAGACATTAATCTTTTAGTCGTGTCACTTGTCAAGCATTCATGATGATAACTTATGTTAATAATAAATCTAGTTCCTTTCATAGCTCCAGTGTCGGTTATACCATACAGTATAGGCTATAAAAGTGCCAAGCATTTGATGTACCAAGTGTTATACAACATAAATCAAGATTAGTCATTTAACAAACAAAGTATTACAGGGTGAACAAGAAAACAAATATAAAACATGTTAGTATCAAACATTAAAGTCCATATTAAGTTTACACTATACTTATTCTTACACCATTAGTATAATATTTCCACCTTGACATAATAAACTTAGCTAAACATAATGAAAAAAAGAAAAATAAATAAATAAAATAAGAACATAAATAAGATAAAAGTTAACTAAGTAAGGGAAAAGAAATGAAAGGCATAAACTTGATATTAATGAAAACAAAACCTAAACATTACAAAAATACAAAGAGAGAAAGCAAAAGCATGATCTTGATCTAGAGACCAAGATGCCTAAATGCATGGAAAATGCCTCATTTTATAGACCAAAATTGAGAACTTTTGATTTGATGATTAATTGATAAGTGGGTAGCCAACTTTTGACTTGGTGACAATCATTATCTTCTTTTATCTACCCATAACGTCATTGATAACGTCAGAATTGGAACCACTTGAAAATATGAAAGTTATAGAAAATTATCTTAGCTTTCTAGAAAAAAAAATAGAGATCATTTGGACTTATAGAACTCTAGATATGGGCCAAACACTGAACAGTACGCGGTTATAGGATAGATTCGGACTTCTTTGTTGTTGCTATAATTTAGACTTGAAAATAACCTTTTTAAATCTTGGGCTCCATATGAAAGTTGTATGTTTATGTCTTACCTTTCCATCTATATAAAATAGACTAAATCCGAGATCTACAGCTCTAGATATGACCTAATTACCGAACAGTGTTCCGGTTTGGACTATACCAACATCTCTTTTCTTAGTTTAGTCATCTCATTGTCCTTTCAATTTCAGTTCTTAAATTCATCAATCAATCCTTTTATTTATGTGATAGGCCTGCATTTAAAATGAACATTTACCATAAATTAAAGGTATCTTATATTATTAGATATATTATTATAAAACATGCTTTAGTTAAGGAGTTATTGATACTTCAAGTGCAAAATGATGATATAAAACCTTGATAAAAATGCACTTTTAAGTACTAATCAAACCCCCCAACCAGCTTGTTACTAGTCCTTAGTAATCAAAGCATTAAAATAGAAAAACAATTTGTAAATTCCACAAAGCAAGGTATTCATCATTCAACTTTCATTAATCTATATAGATAAACAAACTCTCATTAAATTTATATATTTGCTCAATACTGCTTAAACACAATATTAATAAACTTCTTTTGTGCTCAATATATCAACACATAGTTATGGGGCTTTACTTGGAAGAAAACAAAATTCTTGTTCTAATGTTTAAGATTAACTTCCTTGGGTTG
>NW_011500717.1:39970-89734 GCF_000495115.2 Populus euphratica
ATATATATATATATATATATATGTAACTTAAAACACAATGCATCTTTAACCCATGTAACGAGCTTTCGGCTAATAACTCTCAAACCAGTTGGTCTTAGGACATTAGGTGTTGAGACACCCCTACGAGCTTAGTAACTGGGGTTGCCAATACTGATTCATATGTTTGATTTTCTTAAGATTTTCTCCTCAACCCATGTAACAAGCATTGAACCAATAGCTCCCAAGTCAGTTGACTTTAGGGTATTAGGTGTTAAAACACCCCTTCAGGCATAATTGTTTAGGTTAGAGAGACTAAGAAACCAAATTTATCTATATTTTTATTATTATTAATTTTTTTACTCTTTTTTTTGTTTTTTTTCAAATTATATACTATATCTTTCCCTTAGTTGTTACCTTTAACAAAAGAACATAAATAATGTAATAATCCAATGTGCAACCCACAATCATATGTTAAAGTGTGTGTGTGAAATTTAAGGTTTAAGAATACATGTTACATGAGTATATGAGCAGAATTAAGTGATAATAATGCGAAAGTTTGTAAACCTGAATATTTCAAGAAATATTATAGTAGACCTTGTTAAGAATGATTACTAAGATGCGTTTTAAGAGTCACTTTAACAAAAGAGCTCGTTTACTCTATCATCCTAGTAACAACAATTTTACACATGCTTTATGAAATAGAAAACACAGTTAGTTAATTTTTTTTGTCAACTAATACCCTCTTCCCCCAACCAAAACGAGACATTGTCCTTATTGTTCTAAAGTAGAAAGATAGAGTATAGAAGACATCACCTGAAATAACGAACACTAACAAATCTAAAACACACTTAAATAAATATAAGAAACAACAAAACACAATATTAAAAGCAAAAAACACAAAGATTCACAAATAAAGACTTAAATCCAATCTAAGCTTTTTACAGCTTTTCGTAGATGACCAATTTATACGACTCATGGAATATTGTAGTTAGTCAATTAATTGTTCAACAGTAGCAGCATATATTATGATTTATCATGCAGAAGATGTTAGAAATTCCTGTTCCACAACATGATCAAGAAAAGACAACAACTTATCATAATAACCATTAACATGTAATAGACTTATGAGTTTATGATGAATATGCAGTTAGGCCCAAGAGGAAATATGAAAGATCTCTTCCAATGTGCCTAGACCATCTGGTAAGGCAATGAAGGCATCAACATGGTTAAACATTGCATTCATTCGAGCACACATTATGGATACTTGTAGTTCCTCTCTATTTGTTTTTCCAATGATGTCCCCTTGTGCTAAAGCTTGGGGGTCGACCCCCAAAACTTGACTATCTTCTAAAAATACAGCTATTGACACACCTCTTATTAACCCAAGACTGCCTCCCCCATACACTAAATGAATCTTTCTCTCAACTAGCACCTGACCAAGATGATTTGTTGATTTTAAAAACTCCCTTTCTTTCCCAAAACTATATCCACCGAAAAAAAAATATTTCTTATATGATGACTTTAGGAACTTGCCATTTCTACACACTTCTATATTTGTTAAATGTATGGGTTGAGTAGAAATAAAAGGAAGGAATAGAGGATTTTATATATGAGAACTTAAAAAGGCAATCATACCACCTATATGTAGGCCAGCTAGAGTTTTATACACTGTCTCTCTTTATTTATTTATTTTTGAAAAAGAATATGTATGTACATGTAATTTTGATTGTAGCTCATATCTTTTCTTGGTTTTACGTTCAAGAATGGCTTAAACACCCTCTATGGGTTGGGGATAGGCTTCCCATCCAATTTTCTTAAAAACTGGCAAACAAGGTATTTTTTAGATAATTTTCTAAAATAGAGAGAGTCTTTAGATAATCTTCTATTAACTCTTAAGTCTCATCATAGTGGAGATGTGCATTGTGCATTACATGATTTATAATCCTATTTTGATAAAGAACATGATCTACTTAATCTTAGAAATCCCACCTTTTGACAATTTTCACAGGTTTTACGGAATGCATGCGAGTCCTTGAACATGTGGGCCAGTAAAATCTACTTTGTAAGATTTCTACAGTTCTCTTTTTTGACGAGAAATGATCCTCATATGCCTTAGAGTGACAAGCTTTAATGATATTACTTACCTCATTGTCAGGAATGCAACTTTGAAATATTTGGTCAGGACAATATTTGAATAAGTAAGGTTCATCCCAATAAAAGTTTTGCATATTGCTCAAAAACTTTCTTTTGTGATGGTTATCCAAATGAGCTAGCAAAAATCCTAAAGTAAAATAATTGATATTTTTAGCAAATCAAGGCATTGAACTAAGAGAAAGCAAAGATTCAACAAGAAAGTAATTATCAATTGGTGTGATGTTGGATGTTGAATTTATTGCCAATTTTGATAAATGATCCGCGATAACATTTCCGGTGCCTTTTTCATCTTTGATTTCTTCTTGTTTGAAAGTTTTAAAGATTTCATAATCATGATTAACTTTTTTTTGTTCGGTCATGGCATAAGGAAATGAAAGTACTGATGAGGAATCAGTTTTTTCCTTACAATATTCATATTCAACCTCTTCCTTATCCTTAGAGATTGACTTATCATCTTTCTTATAAGGTTCAAGAGTGGGTTTTTCAATAACTTTACCACTGCGAAGAGTGATGACTGATTTGACTTGATCTATGTGTTGACTTCTAGAACTACTTGCATTTGTATTGTATTGCCCCTTGAGATTTTGGTGTGGTGGAGATGGAAACTTACCATTCTTTTGAAAACTGAGATTGAGATGAAAACTTACCTTTCTTTTGAAAACTAAGAATATATGTGAATTTTGTAAGAGTATCTTTAAAATCTATTATGCTTTGAGTAAGTTGAGTGTTGATTGTCTTTTGCTTTTCAATAAATACATACAAAGTTTCCTTAAAATTTCTTATAGAAGCTGGAGTATAAGGAGGTGCATATCCATGAGAATTTTGGAAAATATAATGTGCTTGAAATGATGATTATGAAGTTTGTCCATTGTTATTATCACTCTTCCAACTGAAATTTGGGTCATTTCTTCAACCAAGGTTATATGTTTACGAGTATGGGTTCTGATTGGGTCTTTAGAAATTATTTAAAGCATGGGCTTGTTCATGGAGACATTCCTTCAAAGAAGGCAAGGCTGGATAGTTATTAGTTGAGTGTTTATTTATTTCACATATTTGACACACAATGTTTTCAACAAATTTTATTTGACTACTCTTTTTCAATTCTAGTGCCTTGATTTTTCTAGCTAAAGATGCAAACTTAACTTGGAGTTCATGATCTTCTCTAAAGTTATATATACCTCCACTAGATGTATGACGATGAGTTTTACTCGGTACCTCATAAGTACCTGTGGTGTCCTAATTTTGAGCATTTTTAGCTAACAAGTCTAAGTACTGCATTGCTTCATCAGGGTCTTTATCTTGAAAAATTCCATTACACATCAATTCAACTATTTGCCTATCTTTAGGTGTTAACCCTTCATAAAAATGTGAAACCAACCTCCATGTTTCAAAACCATGATGATGGTAAGTATTAAGCAAGTCTCGATACCTATCCCAGCATTGGTAAAATGTTTCTCCTGGTTTTTTAGTGAAAGTGGTGATTTTCTTTTGAAAAAGTTTGTTCTGTTAGATGGGAAAAACTTTTTTAAAAACTATTATTGCATTTCATACCAAACATGAATGGATCCAGGTCTTAAATTTTATAGCCATGTTTTAACTTTATCTTTTAATGAAAAAGAAAAAAGCTTTAATCTGATAGTGTTCATGCTATAATTTAAGTTATTAAAGGTGTTGGAGACCTCCTCAAATTCCTTTAAATGCAAGTATGGATTTTCCAAATCTAAACCATGAAAAGAAGGTAAAAGTTGAATAATGTCTGGGTTAAAATTAAAATGAGATGCATTAGGAGGAAACACTATACATGATGTTGTACTTGTTCTTTATGGGATTCATGTGGTCTCTAAGTGTTCTAGCACAATTATTCTCATTATTCTCATTATGAAGTGATTGATTATCTTCTTTAGCTATATTTTTTAAAAATGATGAGGATACCCTACAAAGTCTACCACTTAATGTACGTAATCACACTCTTATGCACGTGTAGGAATAGAATAAAAAGAAAAAGATAAAGAAAAGAAAAGAAAAAAGAAAAAGAAAAGAAAAGAAACAACGTTATATATAAGAAAAGTGAAAAGAAAAAATAAAATAAATTCTATAATTTATACAAGAACTTACCTCCCCAGCAATGACGCAAAAAATATGACACGACTAAAAGATTGATGTCTTCTCCCAAGTGCAGGAGTGTCGAAGTAATAAATAACCAGGCAAGACCAGGGTCGAACCATATGGAGGTTAATTGTATAAATTATAAATAACAATAATACAACAACAATAATAACAACAACAACAACAATAATATTTATTTATGTTTGATTAATGAGCCTGTAGTAAAAATAAAGTTCTTAAAACAAAACTATTTTATGGAGAAAATTATAAAATAGTTATAATTATGATGATTCTTATTACGTCGAAGTATTGTTCATAGCCAAAGCTTTATAAAGACTAGATATTAATTAAAATTATTTAAACCATTATATATTATGTTATTTCTCTTTATATATATATATATATATATATAAGTTATTCTTCTAAGTTAAGATATGAGAGATATGTAAAACTAATATTTAGGTTCTTTTTAAATAACATATATACTCAACTGACCTATATAAGGATTCTATATAGAGCGATAACTTGTGATTATGGATTTGGTTAAATCTTATTTAAAGAATCAATAATTATAGTATTAACAATAAATATGATTTGATATAACAAATACATTCCATGCTCAAATGTCTAAATTAGAATATTATTGATAAATGAATAATAATTACATTGATCAAGGTTTTCATTATAAGATTAAGTCAAGCCATATATAAATTTCTTAATATTTCAAGGATCAATACACATTACTAGAATTTACACTTTAAAATATAAATTAATCAAATTATTAAATTAATAATAAGTTAAATTATTTAATCTTATTTTATATAGAATTGTGATTTATATTTGGGTCAACATATTAAAAATCTAATATGTCACATACATCTAAAACTATTTATAAGAAATTAAACAAGGACAATAATCAAGTGGACTTGATTATGAATAAATTTTAGCCATTACAAAAAAATTTGACTGCCCTTGTGGTTAGAAAATAAAAGTATGGGTAAGTTAAATCTCAAAAACTCAAACTTCTAACCATTTCAACTAAAATACACCCAATAAAACATTATAAAAATATTAATAATTCTATTTCCAACCTCTAAACACCTTTAAATTATTATGAAAACTCAAAATCAAATATCATTTAAAAAACCTTCCTAACCCCTAATACACATTTTCCGGCATGGTGAAAAGGCAAAATCACATCTAAAACTATCTCATTGACACAAAGATTGATATATATATATTTAGATGAAATGTGTCTAATGAAAACTTGCTCTCCCTTTAATTTTTTAACGATTTTCTCTCTTATATTTCAATATATTATAAGAAACCTAAAATGTGTGGTGTTTTTTCTATGAATATTTAATTGTATATTCTCTCATGAATTACTATAGATTGAAGAAATAATTTTTTTTTAATTTTGATTCTTAAATGCTTTCTTCTTCTCAAATGGATAATTCTATGGCTAAATTGATGGCCAATTACTCCTAATTTGTTGAGAAATGATAGTATTTAAAGATGGGAACTAGAGTGAAGAATAATTTCAAAAATTTAATTGGTCTTTTGGTCTTTATACTTTCTAACTGATGCATTATCGATTCCTTTAGTTTTTTAAAACTCAAATATATTTAAAAACTTTATTTTTTTTATTTTTAAGTCCTTAATTTGAAAGAGAAGAGAGAAAATCATGAGATTCTAGTTGAAGAGATAGAATTATCGGTTAACATCTATTTCAACCATGGAAAGTGTTGCTTTTAGTCTCAAAATCTATTTGACGAGAGAAGTTATATTAAGGTGTTCTTTAACCTTCAACTTACTTGAGATAATAGATATGGACTTAAAAAGTTTTTCCAATTCAAGTTGATTTTTAACATGTTTTTATGTTATTAGAAGTTATAGATAAGTTCATTTAGGTTCCTAAGTGTTTTTTGGTGTTTCTAGGTAATAAATGGTTGAAAAATAAATTTTTAGTTTCAAAAATTACATTTTTCTATTTTTTAACTAACACAGAGATGATTAGATTTTTGAGTTGTAAATAATATGTTGTTTGTCATACCAAGTGATGCATTATTTATGTTCTCTTTTAAAAAATAAATGGATAAATAATTAGTCACCTATCTAATTCAAAAAAGAAAAAGGGAGGTGCATCCACGTGTTTAGAAATTTTTTAGGTTTAGATACATTTTTTTTATTTTAATTAGATTTTTTTATTTATTTATTTAATTTGAATTGATTAAAAATTAAATTTTATTATTTATTTTGATTTTTAAATAAAATTATCATAATTTATATTTATATTTTTATAAAAAAATTAATGACAATTAATATTAGTACAAAACAAAACAAGGAGAAAAAAAATTGAGAATTAATAATTGGACAACTTAATTAAAGTATTGAAAAATATATAAATCAACATACCAATAACAAAATGGGTGGCCAAACTAATTTATATTCACATAAATATATCAATAATAAAATGATCGGTAAATATATGAATAAAATTATAAGTTATAGTGTGACAATGATTGTTTTTCTTAAATGTATTAAAATAATATAAAATTTAAATTTTTAAAATTATTTTAACTTAATATATTAAAATAAAATATAAAAATTTAATTTAAAGTAATATATATTTTTTCTTTTGTATAAACTCTCGATTTTCTTCAAATCTCTCCTGTTTATCATTAAAATAGGGTTATTCTCCACCCGGCAAGAAACTTGCGAGGCTTTCTTGCTGTCCCCGGTTGTCTTCGGCTATCAAAGTCTCTATTCGATTTCAACTATGCCAGTGTTGATAGTTTAGGTTTTAATTTGTATAATTTCAACTTGATTTTCCGCTATTATTATTAAATTGCAGTAAAATAGGGTTCAAGAATAGAAACCTAATTCATGTCTTTGGGCGTACAAGAAATGAATTTATGTGATTGTTGGTTGTAGGGCATGGCTTCATCGGAAGACGAGGCGGATACTCTGCCGGAGTCTGTGTCAACCTATTATTTTGCAGATGATAAAGATGAGCCTATTTCATTCTCTTTGTTACCAATTAGATGGAGGGAAAGCAATAATTTTGACGATGGGAAGAAAAACCACATGATTTTCTTGAAAGGGAGTGTGGACAATGGGCTCCGCACCATATACAAGCAAGTCATAGCGTGGAAGTTTGATTTGTCCAACGCAACACCGCAGATATCAGTGCTTACTAAGGAGAAATGCTGGATGGAACTCGGAAAACCGAGAAAGAGCTATGAGATAATTATTAGGACGGTACTGATTACCGTGCATTGCCTTCATTTTGCAAGGTGGAACCCAGAAGCATCCGGGAAATCCGTGTGGGATTACCTGTCAAGAACTTTCAGGTAATTGAGACTTCGTGTGTCTTTCTTTAGCTTTTGTTCTGCTTGTTTTTGTGTCGCGGGCCTTGATAGTCACCATTAAATTTGTAGTTTGTATGAGCACAGACCATCTCTGAACGATTTGGTGGACCACTTGGATTTAATCGGTGAAGCTGTTCGAAGAGAAAACTCCTTAGCAAAATGCAAGGTCTTTGTAAACTAATTAGCCTTTTGCTTTCTTATTATACGCCCTTCTATGTGCTTTAAAGTTTATACACAGTTCAAATATTTTCTGCTTACGCATGTCTTGACTCATAAAGAGTAAGTGGAACTTGGGACTATTTTTTGATATGTAAAGCTGACAGGATGAACTTGACAACTCGAAACCTTTTCTGTAAATGTGTACATGTAATTAAACAAGTGCTGCTGTGAATAACAACTTTCTAATAAAATGAAAAAATAATTTTATTTCCATTCATGTGGTACTCTGTGTTACCACCTATCCTAGGAGCAAATGCTCTACTTTTCTCTCTCTGTCTTCCTTTTAAGGTCGAGTTTGGTAGGAGGTGAAAAAAGTGGGATGAAATAGTAAGTGAGTGATTGTTGCAATTGTAACTTTAACATTGTTATAGTTATGCTTTAATGATTTTTAGTTGTGTTTACAAAGAGGAGAAATTAAGAGCAGAGGAGAAATTAAGAGCAGTAGAAGAGAGTGATAAAATACTATTAGAGATTAAAAGATATAATAAAAAAATCATATTGTGATAGGATGACAAAAAGGAGAAGTGAGAGGCACCAAAAAAAAAAAAAAAGAGAGAACAATTTTGAACTTTGGGGGTGGTGTGAGGTTTTAAATTTTAACCCCCTCCCTTAGTGTAATAATTACCCCTGCTTTTGGGTGAGAATTTCCTGCTCCCCTTACATGCCTTAAACAAGGAGAGTGATTCTCTTGTAATCACCCCCCCTTACCAGCAAACCATATTCACCACCACATCCTTC
The DNA here is from genome assembly GCF_000495115.2 of Populus euphratica. Lineage (NCBI taxonomy): Eukaryota > Viridiplantae > Streptophyta > Magnoliopsida > Malpighiales > Salicaceae > Populus > Populus euphratica. The sequence goes on from NW_011500717.1 coordinate 48,538, forward strand.
ATATCATTCTCTTAGGTATGGATGCACAATTCCTTAATGAATTATATTCAATCGTATTTTCTGGATGATGACCTGTGATTTGTTTTTTTGGAGAGTAGCTCGCTTTAAAAGGTCTGAGTTTGTGTTTCTCAGACTTGGCAGACCCAAGGTAGATGTGCAAATACAACCAGATACTAGTATGGGTATGAAATCCGTGTCTGACATTCAGCTTTAAATTCTGGCTGCCCAACAACAAAACAACATGGATTATTGCATTAAATAATTTTTTATCCTTCAAAACTACCATTATTGATTTTCATGCATGGGAGAGGTTAGCTGGTGTATCTTGTCCCAGGAGAAGAGTGTGAGAGAGATGGCAGAGTATGGAAGAAAAGTAAACTTGCCATATCAACTTCTTCTGATCTCCAATATAATTCCTTCATTTGGTCAGAACTTTCTTCTTTTCTTATCCTGATTAGCCCCGTTTTAAGATGGATGGACAACTGTTAGCTTGGAGTTTGTTCTCTGTTTTAAATATCTGACATTGAAAATCACACTCTGAAAACAATCTGTATTGTAAATGACTTTAGAACAGGATATAAAAGTAAATTCAATAGAAGAAATAGCTCCAACCATTGTTCTGTGTTTAATTATCTGTTTTGGTCCCTAATTGGATTGCCTTGATTGTTATTTACTGTATTTGGACAAAAGTATCCAGGACTTGAAAGTCTCATCTGTATTTGGATTATTTCAAGCTCATTTCCTTTATGTAAAGTATTTCATCATTGGAACACACCTTAATATAAGGAGTGATGAGGAGAAAGAAGGAAATATACTAGGCAGCTTTCTGCGACTAATTTAAGTGCAAAATTTTCACTACTCAGTTAAATGATGAGTGATTTCATTCTGTGACACAAAACAAAAGCTGACTTGACCCTAAATTATATGCATGTCATGCTTTCACGACAAACTGCTTATGGGCATGTGTTTATTTGATGTGCTTGTAAATTTGACTTCTTTATCAAGTCTCAGACTAAGAAATGTAGGTTATTGCACTTTTTTAGTATTTAACTTGAAGTAATTGATGATATGCTTAAGGATCATCTGAATTGTGAATAATAATATATATTTCTATTTGTTTGTTTGTTTGTTTATTTGTTTTGGTGTATGTACTAGAATTATTTTCATCTGCCCAGCATTAGTCTGCCATTGTCTTATGAAATGTACTTTTGTGGATCTCCAAGAAACCATGTCTACATCAGAAGATTAATTTTTCCTCTTGTTTTTGAACCTTGGCGGTTATTGCATGGCTAAGAATAATGCTTTTGTAGGTTGCATTTTAAACTAAAAACATTCTGCTCATGATGAAGTTATAATTAAAAGGAATTTCCCGATCCATTGTTAGTTAAAAGCTGGAGTTTGAACCCTAAGAAATAATCTATTTCTGTTATTAATTAATTGATGCTTGCTTGGTAACAGAGTTTTATTTTTGGGCTGTAACCTTGATTGGCAAACTCAGGTGAATATTAGCAGAAAGTGCAGCTCTTCAATTAGGAACTAGATGCCAGTTCTGAACATTCACACAGAGGCCTTCTTTGCTTTTCTTATTTTGGTTCAGCCTTTCTCTTTTGTAGCAAAGATCAATGATGTAAGAATAACTACGTTAATGGATGATAAGGTTGTGCTAAAATCCACATAGAGAAATTATATGCTGAATTTAAAAATAATGGAAGGGAGAAAAAGATTAGAAAAAACAATCCTTCTACTTATGCCATATAATTTTATTTGTTAGTGATAGGGGGCTGGTTGAGTGGTGCCAGTAGAGGAATCAAGTTTTCTATTCAATATTTTCAGAGAGAGTGAAAGAGAAATGAGATTTAGAGAGGGAGAGGATTTTAGGATTTGAAAGTTATGGAACATATATATATGTGTATGTATGTATATATATGTATATATAGAGGTAATTTCTGAACTAACAAAGGAATAAACTCCCATTAATTTAACTTATTCATTATTGCGAAATCGATCAAGAAAATGAGGGATACTATATTAATTAGCTGGATTTATCAATGTGGATGCCTTGGCCTCACTCAATCAATCACAAATTTAATTACCACAAACAATTGACATTTGTGCCAAAGCATACATGATAAACAACCAACATCTATATGTTCTGCCTTCTCATTATGAAAGAAGACAAAAAAACAACATTTTTCACTATTTATTTCCTCTTAATTACACTGTTGCTGTCATGGTGGATCTTTCATCTCTTAACATTTTCTGAACTCTCCTTTATGTGAACGGAAAATTATTAAGTTTTTGTTTCTCTTCTCCAAAGCCTGTTCCATAAGAAATTTACAGCATGATTATTGGTTGTCTTTCATTACCCTGTCTCTTCTCTTGTTCTTTCCTTTACATACTGTTTCCTTTATGTCATTATCAATTAGCAGGAACTTGCTTTTGGAGGATGTAAAAACAGTTGTTGGCCTTCATCTACACCAAATTTGCCATAATTTCTTTGTTTAATGCTCATACTTTGTCTTTCTTCTGTTCTTGTATTCTATAATATTTGACAATTAACTTTTTGATTTTCTTTCTGCTTATGGTGAGCAATTTAAGAGAATCTGAAGAAGATTTTAAGACTTAATGACATTGTTTTTTGGTTGAATGAGGGAAACCACTTTTTCTTCATGATTTATTTTAACCTATTCCGCCTCATTTGCTTTCCTGAGGTATTCTAAACTTTCTGTATGTGTGCACTAAATGAACAGTTCTTACTCAATTTTCTTGGGGAGAAGCCAAGGAAAAAGATGCTGTCTGATGAGGTTATTCTCTGCATACCTGTTTGCTTTGTTCTTGCAAAGTGTTTATCAATGATCTTTCTTTCTATTGTGATCTCGGTAAATTATCGTGAAGTTTTGAGCAAGTAGTTCATTATTTTTCAGGATTTTCAAGCTGCAACAATGTCTGCATTCATAGTCGATGATAACTTTGAAGATTTAGAAGAAGATGAATCCAATGACGAGGACGAACTATTTGATTCTGTTTGTGCATTTTGTGATAATGGCGGCAACCTTTTATGGTATGTGTTTTTTCTTGGTTGCTCTCTTGAATTAGGTTGATGATTCTGTTAGCAACTATTTCTTTCTTTTTCTCCCTCAATGTTGCTTGCATGAGTGTTTCTCATGCATGATATATGGTACTTTTTGGCATTTCTTTTAATGAGTTTTTCATTGTTAAAATACATTTCATTATTGACCTTGTTATCATAATGATCATTGTTATAGCAATTCTCGATACCCATGATAATTTGCTTTTATTTTTGAAATTTTAATAAGGCTAGATTAAGTCTTTGCTTTTAAAGCTAACAGAGCAGTCATGATGGTTTATGGTCTTGCAATTTCTTCTTCATTTATATGCCTTACTAAAAAATGCCTCTCAATAATTACTTTGTTGGTTTTAGAAGTACAAGAACTAAAGCTTAGCCATACTAAAATCTCAAGGGGCTAAAATTAAATTAACCTGATAGTAATACTTGCTCATGCATTGCCAATGTTGTGGGGAAATTTCATCAATATTCTTGGCATGATAATGTTTATTGTATTATTTCATTAATGATTAAGGTTTTTAGGTTTCAAATAGTTTAAGAAGAGTCCAAGATGCAATTTAGTAAATCTAAGTATAAATTTTAATTCGACTGTTGGATCTATTTGAAATTGACAAAAAATTATGAAGGCGGGGTAAAATTTCATGATGAACGGAGATCGTGAAGGTTTTCAACTAAGACTTGAAAGTTGCTATACGAGATTGTCTTTATTTACCTTGTTGTATTTAGATTTTTTTTTTCTATTTAGATTATGATTTTCAATTTAATTAGAATTTTACTAGTTAGGAATCCTAATGCTAAATGAATTCTATTAGTTAGGTAGGTTTTAATTAGGAATCCTTACTATAAAGTATTTAGATCTAGAACTAACATAAATTGGGATGTTTAGTATATTTTGAAAACATTCAAATTCAAACTATTCAAACCTGTAATAAAATAGCAGAGATTTTCTCTATTTCTCTAGAGTGACGCTAACCCTTAGGCCTGAGAACCCAAGCTTTTATCCACGCTATAAGCCATGTCAATTCGTATCAAAACAGCCTGCCTCTTTGATGGAAGCAAACAGTAGCAACCCACTCCTCATGTAGGACTGGAGGCCCTCTAGGTCAATGTGCGGGCATTGGAGCAGAAATTGGATTGTTTGGAGCAAACCCAGGAACAGGAGAGGAACTTGCCATAGAAAATCGTCTATAGCAAGCCATAGAAAATCCAACTCGACTAATGGGTAATGCAAACAAGGATCGTGAATAGGAGAGAAACTTGCCTTGAGACTTACCTCGAGGCAGGCCAAACCCTAGACCTATTCTTGAATTTGATGAGATTCCATTCTATGATGGGAAATTTTCAAAGAAAAAACTTATTAACTGGTTGACAAAGGTGGAAGTTTACTTTTATTTCAACAAAGTTCCTTATCATCTAAAGGCAAGACATGTCGCATACAAACTTTTTTATATTGCTAGAAAATGGTGGTTTGAATTTCTAGACTTTAAAACTTGTATTGGTATGCCTTTATTCCATTTTGGCAAGAGTTAAGACAATCATTAATTTGGAGTTTATACAAGATTATGAAGAGATTTTATATTTTGGGTAGACAATCATAGGCAAATATTGTTATTATTTGCCTTTTGTTCAACCTTGTAAAATAGCAAATAAGAAAATTATGGAGGATGGGTTGTCTATTCAAAGTAGATAGTTTAAACATAACAACAGTAACGACAACACCACCATTGCAGATACTACTATACTTGTCGATGTTTACTGTACAAATGGTGAAGAAGGAATCAATAAAGCTCCTAAATAGTGATTTTGAAGATATGGCAAACAAGGACATAGCACTTCCTACAATTCCTCTAAATATATTATGAAAGATTATCTTGAAGTTTCTTTAGAGACAAAGGTTGAAGTATTGGAAGTCATAGATAAGGATGAGATCAAGTATGAAGTAAAAGAATGTGGATGGAACTACAAGTGGACTTTATAGGAACAAAAAGTATAATCTTAAATAGGAATTTTTCTTTAGCTTACACACATCATAAATTAAAATTTGGAGTTCAAGAGTCAAAAACATGATACTTTGTGAATATATTGGCTACAATGCTATATTCGAAATATTTGTTTCCTGGAAGTGGAAGAGTTCAATTCTCAACAGATAACTCAAGGGCGAGTTTTTTGGAAGTATAACAACAATTTAGGTTACAAGATTGATATACTAAATATTATCAAAATACTTCAATTGCAGTTCTTGTACTTGTCCTTGTGATATGATTTTAAAAATGATGATTTCCTTTCAGTTTTTAACACAAGTATCTTTTGGTTAACTGCTTTACCAAAGGGGATTTGAATTTAGAACCGAATTTGCAAGCAAGAGGTGTATCTACCTGGCTATGCCTCAACCACAATTTATCATTAATGAATACAAACAATATACAAAAATTTAAACGTTGACAATTCTCAGGCAGTGGTTGGAATAACAGGTTTGGAGTGAATAAACATGTTAGTGGCATTAAATTACCTTTTTTGTATCCATGGCCTTCTTTTTAATCATAGTAATAATTCCTCTGCTTCAATGTTTTAGTCTCATCACCTAAGGATTAGAATAATGTGTTATTACAATCCTTTCCACTCTTTGTTTTATTGTGTAGTTCACTCCATTTTACTGTATAAAAGGCTTACAACATACCAGATACAATTGTTAACATTTACAAGGAAGCTTGATTACATTTTGTTATTAATGTGAAGTTACCATATTTATTTTAGATGAATCTTCATCTTCCCTTAAAGATGTTAATGTGCTGCACTCTATTTTTTTGGCATAGAATTAATACTTGGATGAATTAATTTGAATATCTATGCTTGTTAGTTCTACTTGGTGCTGTTTTGTGTTAGCATTGTCTCTGATCTCTGATATCAGTTGCACATTTGATTTCTAATACTATACAGTTGTGAAGGGAGTTGCTTGAGGTCGTTTCATGCAACTGTAGAGGCTGGTGAAGAATCTGCTTGCGAGTCTCTTGGCTTTACTAATAGGGAAGTTGAAGTATGCAGCCATTACTTGTTTTCTTTGTAATTCAGTTTTCTTATTGTTTTTTAGTCTAGTGATTTTTTTTTTTAATCTTTCAGCATTGATGTCTTTTCTCTTTGGGCAGGCAATGCAGAGTTTTTTTTGTAAGAACTGCAAATTTAAGCAGCATCAATGTTTTGCCTGTGGAAAGTTAGGTTCATCTGATAAATTTTCTGGTGCTGAGGTATGGATTTGCTGTAAGAGAATGGATAGTTTTCCCTTGTCATATGTTCATCATATTATTTTCCATTGTAGTGTGCTGTGATTTACAGAAGCCAGTCCTGCATTGACAAAAATATTGTCTTCTAAAATTATTTTAACCACTAGGGTTTCTTGGCCTATTTTATTTTTGTGTTTGATGATATGGATGTTTGGAGCTTTTTCCCTCTTTCCATTTTAGAGGTGAATTCAATTAACATCATGACATAAATGTTTTTTGGATACTTCACCCTTGATGGTTCACGTTCCATAGCCCTGACTCTTGCATTTATCTTTGTACCTTTTCTTTCTTATATATTATGCCATTTTGCATGTTTTCATAGAGGCGGAAGCTTGATGATAAATCTTGTTTTTTCCAATATCTTTTCAAATAGCAGCCCCTTTTTTGGGTTGCTGGGAGAGGGGGCCAAGATTGCAATTGCTCTTCTTAGCTAGCTCTCTTGGCTGGTTGGCTTAGCAAGGAATCACTGTAGCTCTCTCTCTCTCTCTCTCTCTCTCTCTCTCTCTCTCTCTCTCTCTCTCTCTTGGTGTCATCCTCTACTGGCTAGGTTATAAAATGAACCCAGCTACTCCTGCTTCATTCAAGTTCAATTACTCATTTGAGCTCTTCTTTTAGCCAAACAAGGTGACCTTGTCAGAAATTTAAAGCTTCACAACTTTCATGAAAAAACTTGATCAGTCCAATACTTGGCTAGATGTGTTCATACTGCTGTACTTTTCTTTTGAAAAATTGGCTTGTAGATATGATTGGATTTGTATAAATAGTAACTGTAAAGTAGACATTAATCAGTAACTTGGTTTTGTGACATCTAAATCAATACAAGTATACATTACTGAGAAAAAGAAAAGCATTGTTAATGTGTATTGAAATTGTTCACGTCTATCTGATCTCTTGTGTTTATGATGAGCTCAAGCTCATTTGAAACCCTGAAACTTTTCTTCCTTTTGAACTCTGTTTAAGTTTGAGCTATATTATTAAACAAACCATGCTTGAAGATCATGGCACTCAGTTTCATTCAACTTGATCTTCGCTCTCCAGCTGGTTATGCTAAATTTTTGGACTTACCATCTGTTGCTTCTGTTTATTCTCACACCACTAGTTTTTCTAATTATATCAATTGGGTTCTTCTTTTCCTTTTTTTCTGTCTTTTTGCTTATGTAAATATTCATTTCCAGATTGCTGTTTCCTATTTTTAGTCAATTTAGAGTGACTTTGAACAAGTGTCGCTGTGCTTTTAAAATCATGCTCTTTTTTCCTTGGATCTCCCATGAGCATCTAATTGTAATTGCAAGTGCATATGTTTCCTGTTAATATTCTTTCTCGAACTCTATTTTTGTTTGCCCACCTCTCATCCAAATATTTCCTTTATTTTTTTTTTTCCACACCTTAGAATTATTTTCTTATGATTATCAGATTTTCTTTAAATTTTATTAGCAACATGCACCTTGAAAAAAGAAAAAAAGAAAAAAGAAAAAAAAGAGGTAAGGAGCATATACTCTTCAAAGGATAAAATATCACCTAAAATTTGATTTCCTGGAAGGGATCTTTGATTCATTCCTTTATAATGTGAGTAGCAATGCCTTCCAAATTTGAGACTTTTCACTTCACATCCTAGCTCTTTGTTTTGTCTGGCAGCTAATCTGATTTATTGGCATCTTTCCTACAAGATGATTCTTCCTTCCCAGTTCTTAAGTGTTTTTTTTTTAATTAAAAAAATCCAAACTGTTGCATGCCTTCATATATTCTAGGGTGTTAAAATGGATTTTTGGTTATGGCTTCTGTCAATATCTTGGGATGCTAGTACCATTTTCTTGAGATCTTGAAATACAGTCTTCCAGGTTTCTCTTTAATAATGATATATATCTACATTTTATGCTGCAAACTTGCTCAATCAATTACTTGTCAGGTCTTTCGATGTGCTAATGCAACCTGTGGCCATTTTTATCACCCGCATTGTGCTGCAACAATGCTCCATCGAGAGGACAAAGTTGCTGCTGAGGAACTTCGGAAAAAGATTGCTGCTGGGGAGAGTTTTGCATGTCCCATTCATAAGTGCTGCATTTGTAAACAAGTAGAGGATAAGAAGAAATGTGATTTGCAGTTCGCTGTGTGCAGGCGGTGTCCAACATCATACCACCAGAAATGCCTGCCAAAGTAGTTTCTGGTTTTCTATATCACTTTTCATTCTCATATAGCAGTGTAAATATGTGTCTGATGTGATATTCATATTGCTGTTACCAGAGAGATAGTTTTTGAAAATGAAGCAGATGAAGATACTATAGCAAGGGCCTGGCAGAATCTATTACCTAACCGTATACTGATTTATTGCTTGTAAGTGTTGTTGTTTAGTTGCTCTCTCTCTCTCTCTTCTTCTTTCTGAACACACACAAGTCCTATACTTTGATGGGAATAATTTGTCAAATGGGGTGTTTGCCTTCTCTTTTTCCTTTTGTTTTGAACAAGGAAACATGACATAATTGAAGACATTGGAACTCCAGTAAGAGATCACATACGGTTCCCTGATGTTGGAGAAAAGAATACTGCCGCTAAAGTACAGAAAAGAAAGACATCTGAGCTTCCTGCAAATGAAGAGGAAAGTTTGTCAAAGAAAAAGAGGCTTACCTCAGAAGAATCATTTTCAGGAACATTTTGTACTAGAGCATCCAAAGTGATGTCTTCTTCTGCAAAAATCGTTAAAATTACCAATGACAGTGAACAGATATCATCTGAATCAAATTCACTGGGGAAAATGAGAATGAATAATCCATCCAGAAAGTCTTTAAGGGAAAATACAAAGTCTGCTTCATCAGAGGTGGAGAGGTCTACAACAGCCAACGTAAACAAGACCTCATTGGGTGACAAGCTATATGCCTTCATGACTAACAAGTCCGGAAAAGCAAAGCTCAGGAAGCAGGATATTTTTGGCAGTGAACTTGATAAATCTTTGTCTGTTAAGTCTGTTGCAAAGAAGTTAACCAGTGAACTGCCTTCATTGGATGCTGATACACAAAGGAGGTGACCTTTTAAATTTTCCACTTTGGAATAGTTGCATCTTTCATATTTTTGTTTGAAATAGTTACACTGTCTCTTGTTTCTACTCTTGTTTTCATTATTAAATTACAAGGGAATTATGACGATTCAAAGTTACAGTTTTTATGTTAAACTACGCCTCAGACTTGAATTCTATGCAGGCTTTTAGCTTTAGTGAAAGAGGCTGCGTCATCAATAACCTTAGATAATGTTATAAAAAAGCATGACTTGAATTCTATGCAGGCTTTTAGCTTTAGTGAAAGAGGCTGCGTCATCAATAACCTTAGATAATGTTATAAAAAAGCATGACTTGAATTCTATGCAGGCTTTTAGCTTTAGTGAAAGAGGCTGCGTCATCAATAACCTTAGATAATGTTATAAAAAAGCATGACTTGAATTCTATGCAGGCTTTTAGCTTTAGTGAAAGAGGCTGCGTCATCAATAACCTTGGATAATGTTATAAAAAAGCATGAAGTTCCATCTACACACGTGCACTCCTCAAAAAATGTCGTGGACAAAAACATTACATTGGGAAAGGTGGAGGGTACTGTTGAGGTACCTGTTGTCACCCTCTAATTATCAATTAATAATTTTTCTATATTAGGTCTTTTTTCCATAGAAGTTGCTAGTAATCTTGTCAACCTGTTTTCTTCTCCATAAGTAATTATACTTCATATACTCCATCCAGGCTGTTAGGACAGCTCTAAAAAAGCTGGAAGAAAAATGCAGCATTGAAGATGCTAAAGCTGTTTGTGAACCGGATGTTCTGAACCAGGTGTTTAAATGGAAGGTAGCTGTTCTTTCTCATCCTGCTTTCAACTGTTGTATCATTGTATATAGTGAGCGTTATTTCCCCCAGGTTCTGCATTGCAATTTATATGATTTTAAGAGTGAATTTTGCACTGATTTGTCATTTTAGTGATGCTTCATTTTGAGAAATGATTGTTTTCTATCAATGAAGATCCCTAGTGATGTGTGCTACTTTTTTCCTGAACTAAATGCTTGGAATATTAGAGATTTTAACTTTTGAATGTGTTTTAACAGTGCTGTACTTGATGTTTATTAACCTGTTGATTGATGCCTCTAGAACAAGCTGAAAGTGTATCTTGCACCATTTCTGTACGGTATGCGCTATACATCCTTTGGTCGCCATTTTACCAAAGTAGAGAAACTTATGGAGGTAAATTTGTTTATTTTTTGTTTTTATTTTTTAATTATCTAATGCCATAAGCCTTCTAACGATAATTGTGATGATATGCACCATCTTTGATTGTTATTTTTTAGTTTTCTACACCATGTGCTAGTGATTTCAAATGCAATATCTTATAAATATCAATTTGTTTTAGAGTCTGTAGTATGCGGGTGTGTAATAAAAATAAAATTCTAGCTCAACATCAATGATGTGAAGTTGCTTAAAAGATGTGTCAAAAAAGCTTTCCACTATGTATCTTGAGGTAATGTACCACCTTCAGACAATATGAAAGAAATGAGAATGAAAAGCCAAACAGATTGTGATCGTTTCATGGTTGAGTTGGGTAATGAATCCTTCCTTACACAAGTCTCCTTACAAGTTTACTTGAACCTGGAGTGGTGGCCACATTGTGTTGGGTATAACTGTCTGCATCGCTGCCCTTGATATTAACCTGGCTACTCTCATGATGCCATGCAACAAGAAGTTGCATGGTGAAAGTCCAAAGACTTAAGGAGTATGATTATGGTTAATATCATGGTGGTTAGAATCTTACAATTCATCTTGATTCATGTACAAAATGATGCAAATGTTGGGGTGAATCACATATGTATAAGAATCTTGCGATTTAGTCATGATTTGATTTGGTACAATTCGTTGAATTTTACAAGTCAACTCAAATGGAAAACTGAAGTAAAATTCATAAATTTAAAGGAGATGATAAGGATAGGAATGTTAAGTCTAGAGGTCATGGATGAGAACAACTTAAAGCAATCTTCTTTGATAATTATTCCTACCTGAAACTAGTTATAAATTATACCCACAGAGAGAGAACATGGTGAAAGAAAGCAAGAGTGCCAAAGACAACAAGAATGACAAAGGTGATATCAACATGGGGAAGATTATAATTTTTTATTTTAACTGGGAAATCTAGTATTTTTAACTAGTTGGATGATAATTTTTAGATAAAGATATGGAGTCTGTAGAATGATCAAGTGCCACTGAACAATATGTTCGATTTTGGCAAAACCAGAGTTGGCCCAAGTTTTGTTGCCTTTGCTCTTTCACTCTAAGTTCACCTCTTCTTAATTTCTTAACCCTATTGATTTATTTCCTTTCCATTTTCCAACTTAAGCTACCTTCCAAGTCTGTAGATGAGCTCAGCTTATGGGTCCATGATATTAGAGTTGCATACACTGGGAAAATGGTGGTGGAGAAGTGAGCATAGAATGATAAATAGATATTTTCTTGATTATTTGAACTAGCCTTCATACTTGCTAAGTCAATCTTATTTTTCCAGTATTGCCTATTTGTTTTTAATTCTAGAATGTCAGTAAATGAAAAGGGAATTCTTTGTAGACAGAATCATAATTAGTGACTGAAAAAGAAAAGGAAAAGCAAAAGGAAAAAGATAAATATTCCCTTTAATTAAGGACAGCGATCTGCAGCATGGGTATAATTGTATGCACATACATGCATGCAAAGAGATGCATTAAATATATACTGCTCTATGCAATTCATAATTTCAATTTGTTTGGAAAATGGAGTGAATACTGCTTTGTTTTTCATGCTTCTGTCACATGTAAAGAATTCTGAAACCAGATTCTGAATGTGCAGATTGCTGATATTCTCCGTTGGTATGTTGAAAATGGCGATATGGTAAGACATTAACTATGTGTTGCTTGGAATATTTTGTTTTGTTGGCATGCATATGCTTCAAATTGACATTGATTGTAAAATTTATATAGGCCTATATTTGCAATTTTATATGTATTTGCATGCCTTCCTGAAATTTAAAATTTGAGCTGCAAATTTTCAAAATTTCAACTAGACATTACTATCAAATGTGTATTCCTAATGTCTTAAGGATCTTGTTTTGGCTGATAAATAGATGTTGGTAAATAGATTTTCCTGTTGGTTTTGTTTTAGCAGATTCTTAGAAGAGATGTATTTGTAGCTGATGATTGGTTTATATTCTTCTTCCATCCTGAACTTTTCATAAAGAAGGATCCTCAATATCAGCTATCTTCTAGAGCTGTTTTAATCCCCTGTCTTATTAATTTGATCCAAAGATTGTATAGTGATTTGTTCAATCTCCATCCTGTTGAAAAATGTTGTTTCGCTCTTTCCTAATTTCATCATGGCTCTGGGCAAGCTTTTGTTTCTCTTTGTTGAGCACAAGCTTGACACAAAACTTGAACGCTTAAAATGAGGAAAGCTTCTATTATAGTTATTCAAAGCATCTTCCTTTATCTATCCTCTTTTGGGACCAAAGAAAATCAGTTGAATTATTTTTAATAATCCTTTTTTCATTGTTTCTATATTTTAGTTCTGGTAACATAATTTGATGACCTGCATATGCATTCTGTTTTGAATTATGCTTACATAAAAAACGCCACTTCCAGTGGAATAACTGTAACTTTTCATGTCATTTTTGAAAGATGATGCTTAAGCTTATTTTGGCAACTAGCTGATAATTGTTAGCTCCCTTGGACAGATTGTCGATTTCTGCTGTGGTGCTAATGATTTCAGTTGCATTATGAAAAAGAAGCTTGAAGAGATGGGAAAGAAGTGCTCATACAAAAACTACGATGTTATTCAGCCAAAGGTAACTGTTACCTTTTTATAAGAAATTATTTTGCCTTAATCTGATAAATTAGTCAATGCAATTCATACATGTGGGGAGTAGTAGGTATATAGGAAATAGGAAGCAGGATATGAACACACAAAAGGCAGTCCCTAGTTGACTGCGGCATAATTTTGGCACTGTTTTATGTAGTCTTTTATAAATAACACTGAAAATGCTGCTTGAATATGGTTTTTTACTTATATAGGGGTCTTGAGTTATTAAGAAAAAGGGTGGGGGGTGGCTATAAATTTACCCATATATTTTTAATTTCTCAATGATTCCCCTATAGTAAAAAAAATTCAAGCTTTACCTACCTGAATAGTGGGCAGGATAACAAGCCGTACATATATTTGATCATCTGTGTATTGGCTTGGCTTTTGTTAGTATTATTTTTTAAATTCTTTTGTTATACATATATGGGTTGGCCTTAGAAGTGGCTTGGGGGTATATAACTAAATTTGTGTTATGTCTAATAATGTTTTGTAACAGAAGCATGCACCAGATAATAGAGGTAGGTTCGAGGTTATGATTTTTTTGACATTTTAATCATTGAGAAAATTTAAAATATATTAAGGCAGATTCATAGGTCTCTGGCCTCCCCAACAAATAAAATAAAATAATAAAAAAAAATTAAAAACAAATCTGAAGAAAAAACTTGTGGGGTTTGTTAGGCCAAAGTTTGGTGGCAGTTTGTAGGTTGCTGAACACACAACATAGTGAGGTTTGATGGTGGTTTCAAGGTTCAAGGAAAGCAAGAAATAAAGAACCAGGTTTTGTCCTCAACGGGCGGTGAATATTGATGTAAATGATGGCAAGCAGTCTTCGAAAAAAGGAAAAAAGATAAAGAAAAAAAGAACAAGAACCATGAAGGGAAATCAATCACAAACTAACAAAATCTCTTAACAAGAAATCACTTTCACATCAGCAAAATGATGAACTGAGAGTTCCTGGTGATGTCATCAATACTTGTAATCTAGTGAATTTTCCTTTAACCCAGGTGAGGATCTCAACTTTGAAACTAGTAATCATGGATATGAACTGGATAAATAAAAATAGAAACTCAGTGTAAGACCCATTAGATCATACTTAAGGATGATTCCAGTGAGGAGAAAGAATTCCGAGGGAAGTGAGAAAATTGGATGAGTTACAAACCAAAGCCCAAAACATTTTCTTTGATCAAATTACCTTCTTTGGTACATGAGGTAGCTTGGAACATTCTAATTTTCTATAAAACTCCAGCATAGCCTCTTGTGTACGGTTGATGTCTTCCTTATGTAGAGGCACAAGCATGCTTGTGCTAGAAATATTAACATAAACATTTTATCTTATACAATCCTAGTGCGGTGATTTTATGTTGTGGAAGAGGGGAAATTCTTAATGCTTGTTCCAATAATCTATGGGGATAAATTGCTGATAAAAAGAACTTGTCTTTGGTCCCTTTTTTCTGCCTAAAAATTGTGATCTGGTCACTCAATGGAGTTGTTGTGGTTAAGTTTGCTAAATGGACTATGATGCAGACAACTCCTGGTGCTGTTCTGGAGTTGAGTTTCATGGGGCCTGTTTAGGGATGTCAATAGTAATTTTACAGTTTGAGTTAACCTTTTGATGACTAGTAGCTATAGGATTGATGGGGCTTGAACGTGTGGATGTTTGGAATATAGGATTTGAGTTGTTGGAAATTGTAGAAACTCTCAAGAGTCACTAATAGGGTTTCTAGGAATCACTTCCAAGGTTCTTAGGAGTCATACCTAAGGGAAGATTGAGTCACATAATCAAAAACAAAGTTACTGAAATTTTCTTCGCAAACTGATTTATGAAAATGAGGCATTGCAAACCTTTATATAAAGTTGCTAGTACTCCAAGTCTAACAAGGACTTATTTTCCAATATAAGAAAATTATAAGTCTATTTAGAATAGCAAAAATCTAACAAAAATAATTACTTTGGAACTAATAGATTGCTAAATAGAAAATAAAAACCAGGCTTCGGCAATTTTTCCAGATTTTCCAGAAAATATGTAAATTACAGAAATACCTTTGTCTACAAAGATATAATATGTAAATTACAGAAATACCTTTGTCTACAAAGATATGCATTTTGCTTCTTTTTTGTCTACGTCAAACTGTTAATTGTATTTTGCTGTCAAGCATTGATGCTGAACTATGCATGTTTGCATCCAAGTGCTTTTCCAAATTTTGATTGTTTGATATCTTATGTCTGGCAGAATGACTTTAATTTTGAGAAGAGAGATTGGATGACTGTTTGTCCAGATGAGCTGCCAAAAAAGGGTTCGCAGTTGGTAGGAATGATTGTTCCCTTTTGAGTAAAGAATTAGTAACCTGGGTTACTGAGCTTTTTAAATGAATGGTCTGATCGATCTATTTTTTCCTTAAGCAGATTATGGGACTGAATCCTCCTTTTGGAGTTAAAGCAGCCTTGGCTAACAAGTTCATTGACAAGGCTCTTCAGTTTAAACCCAAACTCCTTATTCTTATTGTTCCACCAGAAACAGAGAGGTAATGGTTTGATTTAATTGTTTCTATCTCTCTCTCTCTCACACACATTATTTTTATTGTCTTTGATCAGGTTAGACAAAAAGAAACCTTACGATTTAGTCTGGGAGAATGATCACTTTTTGTCAGGGAAGGTATATGATATGCATTTTGCAGTTCCTTTCTGGATCAATTTGGATTTTCTATTTCATTATGACCTTTTTTTTATTTTTTACAGTCATTCTATCTGCCTGGGTCTGTTAATGAGAATGACAAGCAAATGGATCAGTGGAATGTGACTGCGCCACCTCTTTATCTTTGGAGCCGGCATGAGTGGAGTGCAAAACACAAGGCAATAGCTCAAAAGCATGGTCATCCGTTCAGGCAACAAGAAATATCAAATTTGGACAAAAACCACTTTGAAACAAAAACCCCTGATCCTGTTAATGATCAATATAACAATGCTGGTGCGTCGATGCTTCCAAATTATATTCCCTTGCAAAGTAAAGAGCCAGAAGAATCCAATTGTGGAATAGTTAATGACGGTCATAAAGGAAGGTCTCAATGCAACAACAGTGATAGAGAAAGCCAAGATAGTCATTGCCCTAGGAAGAGCCATTCTGATGAGACTTCAAGGAAGAAAAGGCAAGGTGAAAAAATGGTTGAAAGAGGAACGGGTGAGAAATCACTAGAGGGCAGACAGAATGGTGGAAAGAAGCCTTCTCCGAGTGATTCAGACAAGGGAGTGCATCGTCCTTCACCACCACCCAATATTGATGGCAGATCCTCACTTGACGGTTCATCTAGATCTGTTGAAAAGCAATCACAGGCTGATATAGGCACAAATTGTTACCAGCATTTGGACCCTAGGTTTTCTGATTCATATTCGCAGCAGCGTGGAACACCTTATGGCGGAAGCTGGGCCAGCAATCATGATGACATGAATAGAAGGCACAGCACTAATATTCACGAGTCTTATTCACTCAACATCCATGGATTGTCCAGTGGTGGCAATATGGAGGAGCAATCAACACGATGCATGGCGAATGTCACAGAATTTGTTAGACAGCCACAAGTTCACCTTTATGGGCTACAAGGTGCCGATCCTGCTCGGTGGAATTATCCAAGTGGGCGATATCTGGGATATGGCCATATGGAACCAGCACCAGCTATCCCTTACGGGCATATGGGATCGGCAGCAGAACCACCCTATATGATGAATATGTCAGCGATGCAGCGATATGCTCCCCGGCTAGATGAATTAAACCATACAAGGATGAGTAGTTTGGGTCCCGAGCCATCCATGCAGAATAGAAATGGCAGTTATGATCCTAGAGCACCGGGAGCTGGATACCGGTTTGATTCGATGGGCTTTGCTCCTGGTCCTCAGCATCCTTACCCACACCACTCAGCAGGCTGGCTAAATGAGTAGATGTAGTCGGAAGCCTTTTCCTTGAAGTGGTGATGTAAAAAAATTAGCGACCTCAAGCTGTGTGCTGTGTATGCTGCAAGCCTGAAATGTATGTGCCATTCCAGTTTCTACCTCATCATTACATGGTTATTGGCAATTAAAAAAAAATCAATTTATCTCACTTCACCCCCCAAATTTAATCTCAAAACTTACACGCAAGACAAGCTCCTCGCCTCAAATTGGGCCTTTCTAGATGCTCATAACTAGAAAAAAAACCATTATTAAATAAAAATCACCTGCTGAGTCGAATACTACTCCGAGGTAAGATTTTAGTTTTGTCGCTTCATTGCATGAAGGGTAGGTTAGCCATGAGCATCTATGATCAGGTTTTGGTCTTGTATAAGAATTTAGACATTTTACTTATAATGAAACCCAACGAGTCATGAACAATCTGCTAAAGCCATGTAGTATAAAATGCACCATGAAAATACTTCATTGCATGGCAAAGGAAGGAGAGAAATTAAACAAAAAAATTCCAACAAAAAAAACCTTTGAATGGGGATTTTGTACAATATTGTTATTATTAATTATTTTTATTTTAACTAAATAAAATATCATATTATAAAATTTATTTAAGATATATATTGCATATTTTTCTGTTAAATATGAAACAAGAAAAATGTATTTTAGATTGTATCAATTCATCTTAAGGTGCATTAAGCTTTCATTATTTTTTTAAAGCATCGACTACAATTAAGAATTTCAAATGAATATTCATCGAGTGTGTGTACATATGAAAGTTCAATTCAAAATATAAATAGATTTGTGAAAGTTTGGAAGCTAGGTGTTAATTATATTGAAATTTGAGTAATTTTTTTATTGGCACACATGCACCCAAAAAACAACATATGTTAGTTAATAACATTTAAAAGATAAAGTTAATAACATTAATTAACATAGCTTCTAAAAATGCCTTAAATAGTTATATTTTATGTCTTCTTTGACATAAAAGAAAATGCATGCATAAACTCTTGATTTTAATGAGTTTATTGAATCCGAAGAAAAATTAAGTAGCTTGTGATTGATGATAATACTATTAAAAATAAATCTCTAGCTATGAAAGCTTTAAATAAGGATGAGGATAGAAAAAGATACAATAGTGAATACGAGGGAGATATAACCTTGGTGACAAAAAATACTTCACCAATTATTTGAGACTTAAGAAGTATGGTGCAAATCAAAGAGATTTTAGAAGAGAAAAGGGTGATAAGGGAGAGATGAACAATTAGGATACTATTATTTGTTATGAATGTAAGAAGCCGGGTCATGTGAAGTATGATTGTCCAAATATAAAAAAATCAATTTTTTTTTTTAAAAAAGAGCAATAAAAGCATCAACTTGGGATGAAAAAGATCATAATGTAACCTCTTTGATGATATAAAATTCAAGACACTAGCCAATTTATGTTTAATGACTAACATTGACATCACTAGAGAAAAGATATGCATGATGACAAATAAGAACATCGATATAGACAAGGTAAATGAATTTAAAACTCAAATTACTTTTGATAAATTGTAAGATACATTTGATAATTGTTTTATGAATATAAAAAAAATGCATAAGAAAAATGTTTTACTTCAAATTAAAGTTGATATGATTTCAAAAGACTTTGATGTTGTACAAAAAGAAAATGATGATTTATTAACAATAAACATTGGTTTTAGAAGGCAATTAGATTCTATAAAAAAATATATCTAATTCATCCATTTCCAATGAAAAATTAGTCAAAGAAAATGAGACTTTGAAAACCCAAGTTATTGATTTAAATTCTATGAATAAGTTTACAAAAGGAAAAGAGAACTTAGATAGACTTCTAGATAATCAAAGATGTGTTTTCAACAAAAGAGATATGAGTTATAAACCATAAAAAAATAAAAAACTTTACTCAAACTACTTTGTTAAAGCATCAAGCAAAATTGATTTTTATGAAAAATATTGCATGGACAAGAATTTCTCAAGTAAAACTAAATATATTTGGGTGCCAATATGCAATTTACTAATGAAAATAGACCTAAGAAATTATGAATACCAAAATTAATATGTTAAGATTTTTCTTTATAGGAAAAGAATGACAAAAAGTATTTGGATAGTGAATATTCATGACAAGTGGCAGAAGACAAATCCAACTTCAATTCATTCAAAGAGAAGGATGAGAGACATGTGACAATAGGAGATGATACCACGAGAAAGGTAAAAGATATTAGTAATATTGAAAATTTCTCTATTATTGAGCATTTTGTACCTACTGATAGGTTAAAGAATAACTTGTTTAGTATTAGTCCATTATATGATAGAGGCAATAGCATTATCTTTGGATCTTTACATTGCTTGATCATTCGCATCATTGATAATTAAATAATCTTTATTGGAAAAAGATTTGGAAACACTTATATGATCAACTTAAATTATATTGATTATGATGCTTAGTGTTTTAATGCTTTAGAGGACTCACCTTGTACTTTTAATAAAAGACTTGGTCATGACAACATGGAAGTAATTTAAAGTTTGTCAAAAAAAAAAAAGGAGCTTGTGAGAGGACTTTCAAAACTTGAGTATAAAAAAAAGTGATTTGCGATGTTTGCCAATATGAAAAGCAAGTCAAAAGCTCATTCAAAGCCAATAATCAAGTCTCCACAAATCAAGCACTACAACTCCTTCATATAAACCTATTCAGTCTTATGCATGTTTCAAGTCTTGATAGTAAAAAATATGTATTTGTCATAGTAGATGATTATATTAAGTTTGGGTTCTATTTCATGCATATTAAGATGAAGCACTTAAAGCCTTTCAAAATTTTTATAAAATAGTTCAAAATGAAAATGGCTACTTGATTTAAAAATTAGAAGTGATTATGGTGGAGAACTTGAAAACCTTTTATTTGAAATTTTTTGTGATGAAAATAGTTTTAAGTGTAAAGCTTCAACTCTTTATCATCTCTTAGAACTCCACAACAAAATGGCATTATAGAAGGAAAAAATTGCATTCTTCAAGAAATAGAAATAATTATATTTAATGAGTATGTTCTGCCTCAATATTTTTAGATGGAAGCCATAAACACTTTCTATTATGCTTCAAACTGAATTTTGCTTTAACCAATCTTGCATAAAACTCCATATAAACCTTGGTTTAAAATAAAACCTAACATGTCATTTTTTGATGATTGGTCCAAAATGTTTCATTTTAAATACCAAAGATAATTTAGAAAAATTAGATTCCAAATATGATGAAGGCATCTTTCTTGGTTACTTTTCAATTAGCAAAGCATATAAAATATATAGTTATAAAATTTCAATAGTTGAATAATATATGCTTGTTGTATTTGATAAATCTAACTCTTGTGATCTTAAAAAAAAAAAAAAAAAGAAGAAGTTGGTGTAGATGTTGTCTTTGATAGGTTAAACATAAATAAAGATCAACAAGACAATATGGCTAATAATGATAAAAAAAAATTCAATTGTGACAATTGAACAAATTCATCAATATAAGCAATGAGAGCCTTCTCAAAGCCTTCCCAAAGTAATCCAATAACCAAGGGGTCTCTCATAAGATGCTATAATTAGTGATCCAATGAGGAGAGTAAGAACAATAACCTTTATGACAAATCAAATTGATAATGTTGCTTTTATCTCCAAACTTGAACATAAAATTAGTGATGAAGCCTTGAGTGATGAGTGTTGGATATTCTTGATACAAGAGTAGCTTGATCAATTTGAAAGAAATCAAGTATCTGACTTAGTCCTTAAGCCCAAAGGTCATTCTATTATTGAAACAAAATAGATATTTCATAACAAACTTAATGAATCCAGAGAATTTATTCGAAACAAAGCTCAATTGGTTACTGACACGACGAAAAGATTGATGTCTTCTCCCAAGTGCAGGAGTGTCGAAGTAATAAATAACCCGACAAGACCGGGGTCGAACCACATGGAGGTTATTTGTACAAATTATAAATAACAATAATACAACAACAATAACAACAACAACAACAACAACAACAATAATAATAATAATAATAATAATAGTAGTAGTAATAATAATAGTAGTAGTAGTAATAATAATAATAATAAAGAAAGAGAAGAAGAAGAAGATGATGAGAACTTGAAGATGGAAAATTAATGTAAGGATTAAACAATAATAATAACAAATGTCAAGGTTAGAGGTTCCACTAATGGTATATCAAAAAAGTATAGTATAAACTCTTATTATTGAATTAGAAACCACACACAAAGGAGGTTCCAATCAGATTATATATTGTTAACATGATTACATTAGTCATCTTATTCAATTAATGCTAATACTTGTAAATCTCGTCAAACATTCATGATTATAACTTATGTTAACAACAAATCAAGTTCCTTTCATAGCTAGGTGTCGGTTATACCATACATTATGGGCTATGAAAGTGTCAAGCATTTGTTGTACCAAGTGTTATACAACATAAATCAAGATTAGTCATTTAACAAGCAAAGTATTAAAGAGTGAACAAGATAACAAATATAAAACATGTTAGTATCAAACATTAAAGTTCATATTAAGTTTACATTATACTTATTCTTACACCATTAGTGTAACCTTTTCACCTTGACATAACTAACTTAGCTAGACATAATGAAAGAAAGCAAAATAGATAAACAAAATAAGAACATAAAAGTTAACTAAGTAAAGGAAAGGAAATGAAAGGCATAAACTTAATATTAATGAAAGCAAAGCATAAACATTACAAAAAATACAAAGAGAGAAAGGAAGAGCATGATCTTGATCTGGAAACCAAGATGCCGAAAGGCATGGCAAATGCCTCCTTTTATAGGCCAAAATTGGGAACTATTGATTTGATGACTAATTGATAAGCGGGTGGCCACCTTTTGACTTGGTGACAATCCTTATCTTCTCTTGTCTGCCCAAAACATCATTGATAACGTCCAAACTGGAGCCCGTTGCAAACATGAAAGTTGTAGGCAATTGTCTCAGCTTTCTTGTGTAAAACATTCAGCTCATTTGGACTTCTAGAACTCCAGATATAACCAAAATACCGAACAGTGCTCGGGCTGGAAGACAGATTCAGGCTTCTTTGTTGTTGCTACAATTTGGACTTGATAATGGCCTTTTTAGATCTTTTCCTCCATATTAAATTGGTATATATCTGTCTTACCTTTCCATCCATATAAATTGGACCTAAATCTGAGATATATAGCTCTAGATATGACCCAATTACCGAACAGTGTTCTGATTTGGATTGCACCGACATCTCTTTTCTAAGTTTGGCCATCTCTTTATCCTTGCAATTTAAGTTCTTCAAGTCATCAATCAATCCTTTCATTTATGTGATAGGCCTGTATTAAAAATAGACATTTACCACAAATTAAAGGTATCTTATATTATTAGATATATTATTATAAAACATGCTTTGGTTAAGGAGTTATTGATACTTCAAGTGCAAAATGATGATATAAAACCATGATAAAAATGCACTTTTAAGTACTAATCAGTTACACAAGGCTACAACCAAGAAAAAAATATAGATTATGATGAGACTTATGTCCTCATAGTTAGAATAAAATATATTCATTTGTTGCTTGTATTTACATGTATTAAGATTTTCAAACTTTCTCAAATGGATGTTAAAAATGTATTTTTAAATGTTTAAATCCAAGAAGAATATTTATGTTAAGCAACCTCCTAGTCTTGAAGCTATAATTTTTCAAATCATCTTTTTAAACTAAAAAACAAAAAGAGCTTTGTATGGTTTTAAATAAGCACCTAGTGCTTGGTATGAGAGACTAAGCAAGAAAATTCTTTTTGTCTTGAAAGGATTTAATATAGGAAAAATATATTCAATATTGTTTTCAAAGTATAAACATAATTATTTAATTATTATGTAAATTTATATTGATGATACTTTATTTGGTGATACTAATGAGTCTTTGTGCAAGGAATTTGAAAATTATATCAAAAAGAGTTCGAGGTGAGCATAATGGAAGAATTGACCTTATTCCTTAGACTTCAAACCAAACAAGAAAAATATGATATATTCATTTGACAAACTAAATATATTAAGGAGCTTCTTAAGAAGTTTGATTTAGAATGTATAAGTCCAGGCCCAACTTTGAAGAACACTACCACCAAACTCGATAAAGATTAATATGAAAAAGATGTGGGCATAAAGAAATATCAAGGTATAATTAGTAGTTTACTTTATTTAATAGCAAGTAGACCAAATATTATGTATAGTGTTTGCCTATATGTACATTTTCAAGATATTCCTAGAAAGTTACACCTTTGTGCCATCAAACACTTCTTTAGATATATAAAAGACAATTGATTTGGGTGTTTGGTATTTTTAGACAAGTAACTTTACTAGTTGCATAGTCAATTAAAAAAAACCACTAGTGAGACTTGTCAATTCTTAGTAAATGCCTTATTCTCATGGTCTAGCAAAGAGCAAAATTCAGTGGCAAATTCCACTACAAAAGTTGAATATTATTATTGGATCATGTTGTGCACAAGTACTATGGATGAAACAAACACTTATGAACTTTGGTCTAAAGTTAGACCATATTCATATTTATTATAATAATACTAGTGTAATCACATTGACTAAAAATCTGATCCCACATTTTAGGACAAAGCACATTGAAATTAGACATCATTTTATTCACAATGATGTTTAAAAAAGTGATATTACTCTTGAGTTTGTGATTATGTATAAGAAAATAAGTTTAGTTGGAAAGGAAAACTTCATTTTAGCCCTTTGGAAAAGAGACAAACACTTGGATATTAAGTTTTGACCCAAAAAAGAGAATCTAGTCGAAAATAAAGGAGATAAACTTTTGGCTCAATTTCTTCCATGCTTGGCTTAATTTTTTGAAGGGTATTTTAGGGATAAAGGAACTTGGTGATCTTTGAAATTTTGTATCTTGTCAACTTGAAATAACCATCAAATTAATGAGAAGAAACATGTGTAAGAACTAAACTTACCTATTCTATAGGAGTGCATGATATTTTCTTATCAAGTTTAATTCTACTTATATAAAATTTACCCCTTCTTACACAAAACATGCTTACTCTTACATCATCTCATTCAACAAGCAAGTTCTCATTCATTTGTCTTATCATAAGATAATTCATTTATTTTTTCAATGTGTAAAATGTTATTTATAGACATTTTTTTGTATAATTCAAAAGAGAAATACTCATCTATTTTAAGACTATTTATAGACATATTTTTTTGTATAATTCAAAAGAGAAACACTCACCTATTTTAAGACTTTATAAAGTCTTTCTCTCTTCTAGCTTGCTTTTCTTCACAAAGCTCTTATTTTTTCTAAACATTTGTTTTGTCCTTTTCCATGGCTTTCTCTAACCAAGCTTTTAATATAATTTTTTCAAGTAAATATGATATAACTCTTGAAAATAGTCCTTTTTATCCAAGATCCTTATTTACAAAATCAAAACTCAATTGAGGAATATTACACTCAAATACTTTATTAAAGAAATCTCACTAGAGGATGCAAAATGACTCTTTATGAGTTAAGAGTATTTTCTAATGTTAGATAGCTAGTGATTCATATATAATGACATAGTTTTATGGTTGATGAAATAAATTAAATCTATATTGATATATTAGGCAATTTTGTGCTAATGTTGAGTCAAAATTAAGTTCCAATGGCAAAGTCATTAAGATTTCAAGTATGGTGAACAAAAAGACCTATCATAGTCATCATAAATTATGTTGCCATATAATTGTTGTTGCCTTTAAGTGGGGAGGATGTGTTAAAAGAAAAGGGTCTAAAGGATGTGGACTTAATATTCCCTCTAAATGAGTAATACAAAATTGTTTAAAGACAAAATCAAGAGGTAATATTTACGGGTTCAAGATCAGCTAATCTCCCAAGTGTTTCAACCCAAGTCCTATATAAAATCATGTATAGGTTTTTTTTCCCTTATGAAAGTCCATACAATGATCTAGATTAGTTTACTATTTGGGTAATGGTTTCTCTTAAGAACTGTTGTAAGATTAATCTTTTAGCTCTTATTCTTAAAAAAAATCATATATATATATCCCAGACTCCAAACTCTCCTCTTATCTATAGATGATTTCTCATAATATTTTTCAATGTGAAAGGGATAAACCTTTAAGAGAATTCAATTGAATTCAGGTTCAATCTTAATCAAGCTTTGTTCCTCTGAAACTTGTTTAAATAGGATGAAGACACAAGTGACTTGGTCTACTGGAAACACCCCCAATCCTCGACCTACTATCACTTAATTAATAAAATGACAATCTCATGATCATATTGAGAGGGAAACAAAAGCAAATTTGGGATTTAAAAGCACATATATTTTATGCTCGTCCAGCTTCGACCCTACAAAAGGGAGAAGATTGTGATGAATAATGATGGATTGTATGTGCATATTATGTTATATGATTATGATGAATTATGGTAGATTGTTTGTGCATATTATGTTATAATGTTGATATAATGTTATGAATATGTTATACACATAGTTAGGACTATGCTATATAAGGCATGCATACTTTTTAATCTTGATTGTAACATATGCATTATATATGGAATGTGTTGCTTTAAAGATTGTTAGGAATTATAGGAATTTTTGGAATTTCTAGAGAATGGTTTGACCATTTTCAAAATTATTAGTCGTCTTCATAGAAATGGTATAACCATTTTTCAAAAATGGACAGTCCATTTTGGCTACTTGAACATGTTGGTTATTATACATATTTTGAAGTTTTCTTAGTTCTTTTATGATATTGTGACTAGAAATAGACTTACATATAATTATAATTGTTGCGATGTCGCAATCATAAAAGTTAATTACCCTACTTTAAATAAACAAGATAGTATAGAGCAAGTAAGGGGTCGATCTTACGAGGAAGGTCTAGTTCAGGTTTTTCTACTTAATGATATGAAATTAGGAGGGTTGAGGTTATCTAGGCTATGTTATGGTAAATATAATAAAATAATTAAGCTAAAATAAATAAATACAAAACTTATTAAGAGAGAAAATCTTGGTCTCAAGTAAACATTCATCTATGGAAATCAGAACTGATCATTGAAATGATACGTCAATTTATATTATAGATATTTATCTTTCTTAACATTAGTTAGTTAACCGATCTGTAGTATAACTAACTCTAACCATTGAACAACCACAATGTTCGTGCTAGCAATTTAATTCAATGACAGCCTTAAAAACTCGATAAGTTGATAAATCTAGACAACGTAACTGTCTGCAATCTATGTTTGATTTGATCGAATGTTTTCTCTAAGATTAATAAGATAGATCTGCCATAATTATTAAGCTTAGTTTCTTCAAAAGTTTAGATATTACAACTCTGTTTTTTATATCAAACATAGCAATAAATTGATTAAAATAATAACTTAGAGTCCGCTCTAATAATCAAACTAAATAATCATAAAAAATAAGTATAAAAAAACAAATATACTCATCATATAAATTGAAAAGAAAAGGTAAAATAGATGTCATAGTTCTTGAAATTTAAAGGTTTCTGTGTCCTTACAACTATGAAAAAGAACTTAGTCTTGCATGCTATCAAAAAACTAATCAAGAGAAAATATAAATACATGATTTCGAGTATAGGATGAAAGGGTAGAGTTTTTCTTCTCTGTCTAGCCGCCACTCCCTTCCTTTCTCTCTTTCTTTTTATTTGATAGGAAACCGTAATCTCTACTTCCTTACAAAATAGTTCTTTTCTAAGTAAACAATTTATATTTAAGTAATGCAATATCTATTTTCCTATAAAAGAAGAAATAGTTTTACATAACATCTTCAAGCTTTGAATTTCGATTTAGAAAAGTTAAATTGCCTAAATAATGATTTGGATGTCAGTTTGGATGCTTAGGAAGTAAATTGGACTCATTTCTTCACAAAACTTGTCTGTTGGTAGAATTTATAAGTCATCTTAAAAAAATCATATCTCTCTCATATAAATTCTTTTTTCAGTAGAAACATGATAAGGTGACATGTCTTCAAGTCAAGAATCCAAAAAAATTGAGTTTGCATCAAATAGGCTTCTTTAACTCAAGATATTGAAGTTGGAATAACCAAAATTCAACATTGGCAGAATATGAGATTTGTCTTTGAAGGCTATGATTTCCATGCTCTTTATTATTATTTTTTTCTTGCCATATATGTATAGAAATGTATGGATGTTATCTTTCTAATACCACTAGAATCACTTTGTTTTGACCTCTAGAGCTTAAGCTCTACACAAAACATCAATCCGAGATCAAATTTGTCAATGTTCGACACTAGTTAGAACATGGTCTGAATTATTTTCAATTTACTTCTTTTTGAATCTTAAATCCAAAAGTATCTTCAAAATATAAAACAAAGAATATGAATGTATTATATATATAAAATATATGCAAAATACTAGGCAAATATGGGTAAAACTATCGAATAATATGATTGCATCAAATACCCCTATATTTATCTCTTGCTCGTCCTCAAGAAAGGAGAGATGAAATAAAAATTAAGTTAAATAAATAAAATAACTATGACTAATATCTTAATCTCCTATTAATGTCCAAGTGCATATGCATTATAAATAAGAATACAATATAAAAGGATAAAAATATAAATTTTCATGAATTTATTTACATGTGAATTTTAAAAATCAATTAATCATTGCGATTTAAATGAAATTGATGTTATGTCAAATTGATAGGTCTTCTCATTGATATCTACTTCAACACTCGTGTACTTAGGGCTTATATATTTAAATCTCTCAAATTCAATCAATAAATATGTTCTACTATAAGCTTGTTTTTCAATTTCATCTTTATTACTAAAATATTACAAATAATGCATGAATAAAAAAGGTCTTACTTTTTTGTTGTAATTGAGCTAAGGTTAAAGTGAGGTATAACAAAAGAAAAGAAAACGCTAAAACTAAAAAAAGTAGAGCATTTTATAAATAATGATTTTTGAAACAAGATATCTATCTTATCAAAGTAAACAAATTTACCATCTTTAAGCACCAATACTTCATTTTTTTTTTAATTTCAAGAATACAATGGAACACCTTTTTTTTTAATGGTTTACCTTTAGCAACTTTGCCTATTATTTTAATCAAATATCACTTTTTTTTCTTTTCATATAATTTACAACCATAATAACATAAGATATCAACAAGTATATGCTCTACTAATCCTTGGCCAAGAGAAAAGAAAAACATATAAAAAGTTAAAGCTTATAACATAGGTAAAGCAAAGAAAAGATAAACAAGTTCAAAATGGCTCACTAAGAATAATGTGTTTTAGATTCGCTTTTTGACTCAAGAGGTTAAAATTCATAATGTCATTATCATTTTCATGTACACATGTAATATGAATGTAATTTCAGTAAGATATGAAGCATGTTTTAGAGATATATATTATTGAAAAAATGCACAATTAAATAATATAGTGCTAAAGGCTCAAAAGATTCGATTGGTACAACACTATAAAATCAACATGATATATTTTTTAAGTCAATCTCTAAACTAATTAAACTTTAAAACTTGCATACATACTCATTCATTTAATTTATATTTTCATCTATTTAAAATAATTCTCATACATAATACTCGTATCTTCACTAACTAATAAGAGTTTGAAAGATAAAACTTAGACTTTTTTTTTACATAAAAATAACAAAGAAAACCAAAATTCTTCTAATACCCCCACACTTTAAATACAACATTGTCCTCAATGTTGAAATAAAAGAAAAGGAATATAAGAGAATGAGAAAAAATGTAAAATGTGAAAAATAAAAGATAAGGGAAAAAGAAAGCAAATTTCATTCTTTTTTTTTGCTTGGTTACCTCCTAGTAAGTGCTTTTATTTTATGTTATTGACTCAACATATCACATGCTCATGCCTTATAGATTGATTTAGCTAACTTACACGACTAAAATATTGATGTCTTCTCCTAACTGCAGGAGTGTTGAAGTTATAAATAACCCGGCAAGACTGGGGTCGAACTACAGGAAGATTAATTGTATAAATTATAAATAACGATAATACAACAACAACAACAACAACAACAACAACAATAGTAGTAGTAGTAGTAGTAGTAGTAGTAGTACTAATAATAATAAAGAAGAAGAAGAAGAAGAAGAAGAAGTTGATGAGAACTTTGAGATGGAAGATTAACGTAAGGATTAAACAATGATAATAAGAAATGTCAAGGTTAGAGGATCCATCTTGTTAAGAGGTATTGAGCAGATATATAAATTTAATGAGAGTTTGTTTATCTGGATAGATTAATGGAAGTTAAATGATGAATACCTTGCTTTGTGGAATTTGCAAATTGTTTTTCTATTTTACGCTTTGATTACTAGGGACTAGTAATAAGCTGGTTGGGGGGTGTGATTAGTACTTAAAAGTGCATTTTTATCATGGTTTTATATCATCATTTTGCACTTGAAGTATCAATAACTCCTTAACTAAAATATGTTTTATAATAATGTATCTAATAATATAAGATACCTTTAATTTGTGGTAAATGTCTATTTTTAATGCAGGTCTATCACATAAATGAAAGGATTGATTGATGACTTGAAGAACTTAAATTGCATGGATAAAGAGATGGTCAAACTTAGAGAAGAGATGTCGGTGCAATCCAAACCGGAACACTGTTCGGTAATTGGGTCATATCTAGAGCTATATATCTCAGATTTAGGTCCAATTTATATGGATGGAAAGGTAAGACATAGGCCTACAACTTTCATATGGAGCCCAAGATCTAAAAAGGCCATTATCAAGTCCAAATTGTAGAAACAACAAAGAAGCCCGAATCTGTCTTCCAGCCCGAGCACTGTTCGGTATTTTGGCCATATCTGGAGTTCTAGAAGTCCAAATGAGCTGAATTTTTTACACAAGAAAGCTGAGACAATTGCCTACAACTTTCATGTTTGCAACTGGCTCCAGTTTTGACGTTATCAATGACGTTTTGGGCAGACAAGAGAAGATAAGGATTGTCACCAAGTCAAAAGTTGGTCACCCACTTATCAATTAGTCATCAAATCAATAGTTCCCAATTTTGGCCTATAAAAGGAGGCATTTGCCATGCATTTAGGCATCTTGGTGTTCAGATCAAGATCATGCTCTTCCTTTCTCTCTTTGTATTTTTTATGCTTTGTTTTCATTAATATTAAGTTTATGCCTTTCATTTCCTTTCCTTTACTTAGTTAACTTTTATGTTCTTATTTTGTTTATCTATTTTGCTTTCTTTCATTATGTCTAGCTAAGTTAGTTATGTCAAGGTGAAAAGGTTACACTAATGGTGTAAGAATAAGTATAATGTAAACTTAATATGGACTTTAATGTTTGATACTAACATGTTT
This sequence comes from Populus euphratica, assembly GCF_000495115.2. Taxonomy (NCBI): domain Eukaryota; kingdom Viridiplantae; phylum Streptophyta; class Magnoliopsida; order Malpighiales; family Salicaceae; genus Populus; species Populus euphratica. The sequence goes on from NW_011500717.1 coordinate 79,089, forward strand.
TATATTTGTTATCTTGTTCACTTTTTAATACTTTGCTTGTTAAATGACTAATCTTGATTTATGTTGTATAACATTTGGTACAACAAATGCTTGGCACTTTCATAGCCCATAATGTATGGTATAACCGACACCTGAGCTATGAAAGGAACTTGATTTGTTGTTAACATAAGTTATAATCATGAATGCTTGACGAGATTTACAAGTATTAGAATTAATTGAATAAGATGACTAATGTAATCATGTTAACAATATATAATCTGATTGGAACCTCCTTTGTGTGTGGTTTCTAATTCAATAATAAGAGTTTATACTATACTTTTTTGATATACCATTAGTGGAACCTCTAACCTTGACATTTGTTATTATTATTGTTTAATCCTTACATTAATTTTCCATCTCCAAGTTCTCATCATCTTCTTCTTCTTCTCTTTCTTTATTATTATTATTATTATTATTATTATTATTATTATTACTATTACTACTACTACTACTACTACTACTACTACTACTACTACTACTACTACTATTATTATTATAGTTGTTGTTGTTGTTGTTATTGTTGTTGTTATTATTGCTATTATTGTTGCTTATAATTGTTGTCTATAATTTGTACAATTAACCTCCTTGTGGTTCGACCCCGGTCTTGCCGGGTTATTTATTACTTCGACACTCCTACACTTGGGAGAAGACATCAATCTTTTCGTCATGTCAAGTTTTTGGCGCCGTTGCCGGGGAGGTAAGTTTTGTATAAATTATAATAGTTATTTTATTTTCTCCTTTCACTTTTCTTGTATATAACTTTGTTTCTTTTCTCGTGTTTCTTCTTCTTTTGTTTTCTTCTTCCTTTTATTCTATTCCTACACGTGCATGAGAGTGTGGTCACGTACATGAAGTGGTAGACTTTGTAGGATATCCTCATCATTTTCAGAAAATATGGCCGAAGAAGATAATCAATCACTTCAAAATGAGAATAATGAGAATAACCGTGCTAGAACACTTAGAGACCACATGAATCCCACAAGAACAAGTGCACCATCATGCATAGTTTTTACTCCTGATGCATCTCATTTTAATTTTAAACCAAGTATTATTCAACTTTTACCTTCTTTTCATGGTTTAGAATTGGAAAATCCATACTTGCATTTAAGGGAATTTGAGGAGGTGTGCAACACATATAATAACTTAAATTGTAGCATGAACACCATCAGATTAAAGCTTTTTCCTTTTTCATTAAAAGATAAAGCTAAAACATGGCTACAAAATTTCAGACCAGAATCCATTCGTGCTTGGGATGAAATGCAACAACAGTTTTTAAAGAAGTTTTTCCCATCTCATAGAACAAACTCTTTCAAGAGACAAATCACCACTTTCACTCAAAAACCAGGAGAAACATTTTACAAATGTTGGGATAGGTATCGAGACTTGCTTAGTACTTGCCCTCATCATGGTTTTGAAACATGGAGATTGGTTTCACATTTCTATGAAGGGTTAACACCTAAAGATAGGCAAATGGTTGAATTGATGTGCAATGGAACTTTTGAAGATAAAGACCCTGATGAAGCAATGGAGTACTTAGACTTGTTAGCTGAAAATGCTCAAAATTGGGACACCGCGGGTACATATGAGGCACCGAGTAAAACTCAACCTCATACATCTAGTGGAGGTATGTACAACCTTAGGGAAGATCATGACCTCCAAGCCAAATTTGCATCTTTAGCTAGAAAAGTCGAGGCACTAGAATTAAAAAAGAGTGGTCAATTAAAATCTGTTGAAAACATTGTGTGTCAAATCTGTGAAACAAATGAACACTCAACCAACGATTGTCCAACCTTGCCTTCTTTTAAAGAATGTCTCTATGAACAAGCCCATGCTTTAAACAGTTTTCAAAGGGCCAACCACAACCCATACTCCCAAACATACAACCCTGGTTGGAGGAATCACCCAAATTTCAGTTGGAAGAGTGAGAACAACAATGCACAAACTTCACAACCACCGTTTCAAGCACACCATAATTTCCAAAATTCTCATGGATATGCACCTCCTTATGCTCCACCTCCTAGAAGAAATCTTGAGGAAACATTGCATGTATTCATTGAAAAGCAAGAGACAATCAATACTCAACTTGCTCAAAACATGACAGATTTTAAAGATACTCTTGCTAAATTAACATCTGCTCTCAGTTTCCAAGAGAAAGGTAAGTTTCCATCTCAAACACAACAAAATCCCAAAGGGCAATACAATGCAAATGCAAGTAGTTCCGGAAGCTAACACATGGATCAAGTCAAATCAATCACTACTCTGCGTAGTGGTAAGGTTATTGAAAAACCCTCTCTTGAACCTTATGAGAAAGATGATGAATCAATCTCTGAGGGTAAGGAAGGGGATGAATCTGAAAATTGCAAAGAAACGACTGATTCACCGCCAGCACTTCCATTTCCTCAAGCCATGACCAAACAAAGGAAAGTCAATCACAACTCTGAAATTTATGAAATTTTCAAACAGGTAAGGATCAATATACCTTTGCTGGATGCAATTAAACAGGTTCCTTCCTGTGCTAAATTTTTGAAAGATCTATGCACTGTGAAGAGGAAACTGAATGTGAAAAAGAAAGCCTTTCTAGCGGAACAAGTAAGTGCCATTCTTCAAAACAATAATGCTTTGAAATATAAAGACCCTGGTTGTCCTACAATTTCCTGCTTTATTGGAGAGCATAAAATTGAAAGAGCCTTACTTGATCTTGGTGCTAGTGTGAATTTACTTCCATATTCAGTTTTTTAGAGTCTCAATCTAGGTGAGTTAAAACCAACTTCTATAACTCTTTTACTTGCCGATAGATCTATAAAAGTGCCTAGAGGAATAATTGAAGATGTGTTAGTACAAGTCGATAAATTCATTTATCCTGTGGATTTTATTGTCTTGGACACACAACCTGTTGAAGTATGTAATTCATTTCCTGTTATTTTAGGACATCCATTTCTTGCAACTTCTAACGCATTGATTAATTGTAGGAATGGACTGATGAAGCTATCATTTGGAAACATGACATTGGAGATGAATATTTTCAACATTTGCAAGCAACCTAGAGATGATAATGATTTACAGGAAGTGGACTTTACTGAAAAATTAATTCATGATCAATTTCCAACCACTTCTAGTGAAATTGAGATTGATGAATTTGATGATTTGCAAATGATTTATTTTCAGGAAGAATCAAAGACAAGTAATTGGAGGCCACAAATTGAGGAATTGCCACCACGATTAATTATGTCCATACCTTGAAGTGTTCAACCACCCAAACCTGATTTGAAGTTGTTGCCATCCAATCTGAAATACTCATTTTTGGGAGAAAATGAAACTTTTCCGATAATAATATCTTCCAAACTTAATGCACATCAAGAAGGTAAGTTATTACAAACTCTGAAAATGCACAAAAATACATTAGGATGGACCATAACTGATATAAAAGGAATTAGTCCTTTGATTTGTACACACAAAATTTATTTGGAGGAAAATGCTAAACCCTCTAGAGAAATGCAACGAAGGCTAAATCATAATATGAAAGAAGTAGTGAAAAATGAAGTCATTAAGCTTCTAGATAATGAAATTATTTATTTTATTTCTGACAGCAAATGGGTAAGTCCTACCCAAGTTGTACCCAAGAAATCTGGAATCACTGTGATAACAAATGAGAACAATGAGTTAATTCCCACTAGAACTGTTACTGGTTGGCGCATGTTTATTGACTATAAGAAACTTAATTCAATGACTAGAAAAGATCATTTTCCTTTACCTTTCATGGATCAAATCCTAGAAAGAGTTGCAGGTCATGAATTTTATTGTTTCCTAGATGGCTATTCGGGTTACACCTGAATTGAAATTGCATTGGAAGATCAAGAGAAGACTACTTTCACATGTCCATTTGGTACTTTTGCATATCGAAGGATGCCTTTTGGATTATGTAATGCACCAGCCACATTTCAAAGATACATGCTTAGTATATTTAGTGATATAATTGAACATTTTCTTGAGATTTTCATGGATGATTTTTTTGTTTTTGGCGATTCATTTGATGATTGTTTGACTAACTTAGAAAAGGTTTTGACTAGGTGTGAAGAGAAGAATCTTGTGCTAAATTGGGAAAAATATCACTTTATGGTAACAAACGGCATTGTACTTGGTCACATTGTTTCATCAAAAGGAATTGAGGTTGACAAATCTAAAATCGAGTTAATTGCAAACTTGCCAACACTAAAATCTATTAAAGATGTTAGATCATTCCTAGGACATGCTGGTTTTTATAGAAGGTTCATAAAAGATTTTAGTGTAATTTCTAAGCCTTTAAGTAACCTTCTAACAAAGGATACTATTTTTGAATGGACTAAACATTGTGAAGAAGCCTTTGTTAAACTGAAAAACTTGCTTACTTGTGCTCCTATCATTCAACCACCCGATTGGTCATTACCTTTTGAAATAATGTGTGATGCTAGTGCTGTTTTGGGACAGAAAAGATAAGAAACCTTATGTGATTTACTATCCAAGTAAAACTTTAAATAGTGTTCAAATGAATTATACCACCACTGAAAAAGAATTACTTGCAGTAGTATTTGCATATGAAAAATTCAGGTCTTATCTTGTTGGCTCACCTGTTGTTGTTTTTAGTGATCATACATCATTGAAATATCTTCTTTCTAAGAAAGATTCTAAGGCTAGATTGGTGATGTGGATTTTGTTACTTCAAGAATTTGATATCACAATCAAAGATAAGAAAGGCAGCAAAAATGTTGTTGCAGATCACTTGTCAAGATTGACAACAGATTCGAAAACTGATATCACACCAAACGATGACAACTTTCCCGATGAGTCTTTATTTTTTGTCTCTACAATGCCTTTGTTTGCTAATATTGTCAATTTTCTTGTTTCAAGACAATTTCCAGCTCATTGGAGTACCCAAGATAAAAGAAAATTCTTGAACGAAGTGAAAAACTTTTATTAAGATGACCCTTATTTATTCAAATATTGTCCTGATCAAATATTTTAAAGATGCATTCCTGACAATGAGATAAGTAATGTCATTAAATTTTGTCATTCTGAGGCATGTGGGGGCCATTTCTCATCAAGAAAGACAACTGCAAAAATTTTACAAAGTGGATTTTACTGGCCCACCACGTTCAAGGACTCACATGCATTTTGCAAGACTTGTGAGAATTGTCAAAAGTTAGGATCTATTTCAAAATGTCACATGATGCCTTTAAATCCTGTTATTGTCATTGAGATCTTTGACTGCTAGGGTATAGATTTCATGGGTCCATTCCCTCCATCATTTGGTTTCTTATACATATTAGTCGCAATAGATTATGTTTCAAAATGGATAGAGGCAATTCCAAGTCGAAACAATGATCACAAAACAGTGATAAAGTTTTTGAAAGAAAATATTTTGAGTCAATTTGGAGTCCCTCGAGCCATAATAAGTGATGGTGGAACACATTTTTGCAACAAGCCATTTGAGTCTTTAATGAAGAAATATGGAATCACACATAAAGTTGCCACCCCTTATCACCCTCAAAGAAGTGGACAAGTAGAGCTTGCTAATAGGAAGATCAAACATATTTTGGAGAAAACAGTGAACCCTACTAGGAAAGACTGGTCTTTAAGACTTAATGATGCACTTTGGGCTTATCAAACTGCTTATAAAACATCATTAGGTATGTCACCTTATAGACTAGTCTATGGAAAACCTTGTCACTTGCCTGTGGAACTTGAACATAAAGCTTATTGGGCTATTAAAGCTTTCAATTCAAATCTGGATGATGCTAGTCAACTGCGAAAATTACAAATAAATGATCTTGAGGAAATAAGAAATGATGCATATGAAAATTCAAGAATTCATAAAGCAAGAATAAAAGAATTTTATGACAAGAAAATACAGAGAAAAACCTTCAATGTTGGTCAAAAAGTCTTGCTTTATAATTCTCGGCTGCATTTATTTCCTGGAAAATTAAGATCAAGATGGAGCGGTCCTTTTATTGTGAAACATGTGTATCCATATGGGGCCTATGACATCGAGAATCCAAAGAATGGCAATGTTTTCAAGGTAAATGGACAACGTCTAGAAGTTTACTTTGACAATTTTTCAGTTGAACATCACTCTATTGAATTGAGTGATCCTGTATATAAAGATTGATTTTATTTTATTTTATTTTATTTTTGTTTCTTTTTAAGTGATTTCTGCAAGTTTCTTTCACCCCGGTCAAATGGCGGATAACGGTACTCCGTGACTTAAGTCGGTTCTTTCAGTTTCCCACAATTACTGATATCTGTGTATATATCTGTGCAATTCTTTGAATCTCTCTTCCAATTCTCATTTGAAAATGGACACTAATCTTGAAAAATTAAAAAAGTATTTTCCCGCTCTGCCTCAGAATGCGATTACAAAAATTTACCGTGCTAGATGTGCAAGATTGAGATTGTTAATGAATCATGGAATTCCTGAAGATATTCGCTGGTTGATTGAAGCAAAGGTCCGATTATCAGGTGAGTCCTCTAACTTCTTCATTTCACACATGCCTGGAACAGGTAAAAGCACTTTTGCAAAGAAGCGTCGTGCAAAACGACTGGATGTCTGTCATCGATGTGCTAGATGGACTTGTAATACACAATGTCGTTCTTTAGGAATGGTATCTATAAACCGTGAAGATAAAATACAATTCATTAAGGATGGCCTGAGTAAGGAGTCTTTAGATAATCTTCTATTGACTCTTGCGACGCATCCTAGTGGAGATGTGCATCGTGCAATTCATGATTTATGGCCACTATTTCATAAAGAACATGATCAACTTAGTCTTGGGAATCTGACTAAAAAAGACCTTGTTTGCCAGTTTTTAAGAAAACTGGATGGGAAGCCTATCCCCGACCTATAGAGGGCGTTTAAGCCGTTCTTGGACGTAAAGCCAAGGGAAGATGTGAGCCACAATCACAACTACCTGTACATACACATGCTTTTTTCAAAAGTAAATAAATAAATAAATAAAAAGAGAGAGAGTGTGTGTGTGAGACTCCAGCTGGCCTACATATAGGTGTTATGATTGCCTTTCTAATTCCTCATCTATAAAACCCTCTTTTCCTTCCTTTCATTTCTACTCAACCCATACATTCAACAAATACAGAAGTGTGCAGAAATGGCAAGTTCCTCAGGTCATCAAATAAGAAATATTTGTGTTTTCGGTGGATCTAGTCCTGGGAAAGAAAAGGAGTTTTTAGAATCAGCAAATCATCTTGGTCAGGTGCTAGCTGAGAGAAAGATTCATTTAGTGTATGGGGGAGGCAGTCTTGGGTTAATGGGAGGTGTGTCAATAACTGCATTTTTAGGAGGTAGTCAAGTTTTAGGAATCGTCCCTGAAGCTTTGGCACAAGGGGACATCATTGGAAAAACAATTGGAGAGGAACTTCAGGTCTCCACAATGTCGGCTCGAATAAATGCAATGTTTAACCATGCTGATGCTTTCATTGCTTTACTAGGTGGTCTAGGCACATTGGAAGAGATCTTTCATATTTCCTCTTGGGCTCAATTGCACATTCATCATAAACCTATAGGTTTGTTAAATGTTAATGGTTATTATGATAAGTTGTTGTCTTTTCTTGATCATGCTGTGGAACAGGAATTTCTAACATCTTCTGCACGACAAATCATAATCTCTGCTGCTACTGCTGAACAATTGATTGACCAACTACAATCTTTCATTCCTGTGATTGATCCTTCCATGAGTCGCATAAATTGGTCATCTAAGGAAAGCCGTAAAAAGCTTAGATTGGATTTGAGCCTTTATTTGTGAATTTTTGTGTCTTTTGGTTTTATTATTGTGTTTTTTTTATTTCTTATTTTTGTTTTAGTGTGTTTCAGGTTTGTCGGTGTTCGTTATTTCAGGTGATATCTTCTATACTCTATCTTTCTACCTTAAAACATTGAGGACAATGTCTTGTTTTGGTTGGGGGGAGAGGGTAGTAGTTGATAAAAAAAAATTATTTTTCATTTCATAAAGCATGTGCATAATTGTTGTTACTAGGATGGCAGAGTAAAGGAGTTCTTTTGTTAAAGTGACTCTTGAGACGCATCTTAGTAACCATTCTTAACAAGGTCTATTATAATACTTCCTGAAATATTCAAGTTTACAAACTCTCGTATTGTTACCACTTAATTCTGCTCATATACTTATTTAACATGTATTCTTAACCCTTAATTTACACACACACACACTTTAACATATGATTGTGGGTTGCATATTGGATTATTACATTATTTATGTTCTTTTGTTAAAGGTAACAACTAAGGGAAAGGGATTGTATATAATTAAAAAACAAAAAAAAAAAAAAAAAAAAAAAAAACGGATTGTATATAATTAAGAAAAAAAACATGAAAAAAAAAGAAAAAAAAAAGAAAAAAAGAAAAAATGATGATAATAAAAATGTAGATAAGTTTGGTTTCGTAGCCTCCCTAACCTAAGCAATTAAGCCCGTAGGGGTGTCTTAACACCTAATACCCTAAAGTCAACTGACTTGGGAGCTATTAGCCCAACGCTTGTTACATGGGTTGAGGAGAAAAGCTTAAGGGAATCAAACATTGCACCATCTACATATCAGTATCTGCGACCTGAGTTACTAAGCTCGTAGGGGTGTCTTAACACCTAATGCCCTAATACCAACTGGTCTGGGAGTCATTAGCTGAAAGCTCATTACATGGGTTAAAGATGCATGATGTTTTTAAATTATATGTATATATATTTAAAAAAAAGAAAAGAAAAAAAAAAGACAAAAATAATAATCCCAGCCCAAGGAAGTTAACCTTAAACATTAGAACAAAAATTTTGTTTTCTTCCAAGAAAAGCCCCATAATTATGTGTTGATATATTGAGCACAAAAGAAAGGTTTATTAATATCTTGTTAAGAGGTATTGAGCAGATATATAAATTTAATGAGAGTTTGTTTATCTGGATAGATTAATGGAAGTTAAATGATGAATACCTTGCTTTCTGAAATTTGCAAATTGTTTTAACGCTTTGATTACTAGGGACTAGTAATAAGCTGGTTGAGGGGTGTGATTAGTACTTAAAAGTGCATTTTTATCATGGTTTTATATCATCATTTTGCACTTGAAGTATCAATAACTCCTTAACTAAAGCATGTTTTATAATAATATATCTAATAATATAAGATACCTTTAATTTATGGTAAATCTTCATTTTAAATGCAGGCCTATCACATAAATGAAAGGATTGATTGATGATTTTAAGAACATAAATTGCAAGGGCAAAGAGATGGTCAAACTTAGAAAAGAGATGTCGGTGCAATCCAAACCGAAACACTGTTTGGTCATTGGATCATATCTGGAGCTACAGATGTCAGATTTAGGTCCAATTTATATGGATAGAAAGGTAAGACATAGGCTTACAACTTTCATATGGAGCCTAAGATCTAAAAAGGTCATTATCAAGTCCAAATTGTAGCAACAACAAAGAAGGCCGAATCTGTCTTCCAGCCCGAGCACTGTTCGGTATTTTGGCCATATATGGAGTTCTAAAAGTCCAAATAAGCTGAATGTTTTACACAAGAAAGCTGAGACAATTTGCTACAACTTTCATGTTTTTAGCTGGCTCTATTTTTTACGTTATCAATGATGTTTTGGGCAGACAAGAGAAGATAAGGATTGTCACCAAGTCAAAAGTTGGCCACCCACTTATCAATTAGTCATCAAATCAATAGTTCCCAATTTTGGCCTATAAAAGGAGGCATTTGCCATGCATTTAGGCATCTTAGTTTCCAGATCAAGATCATGCTCTTCCTTTCTCTCTTTGTATTTTTTGTAATGTTTATGCTTTGCTTTCATTAATATTAAGTTTATGCCTTTCATTTCCTTTCCTTTACTTAGTTAACTTTTATGTTCTTATTTTGTTTATCTATTTTGCTTTCTTTCATTATGTCTAGCTAAGTTAATTATGTCAAGGTGAAAAGGTTACACTAATGGTGTAAGAATAAGTATAATGTAAACTTAATATGGACTTTAATGTTTGATACTAACATGTTTTATATTTGTTATCTTGTTCACTCTTTAATACTTTGCTTGTTAAATGATTAATCTTGATTTATGTTGTATAACACTTGGTACAACAAATGCTTGGCACTTTCATAGCCCATAATGTATGGTATAACCAACACCTGAGCTATGAAAGGAACTTGATTTGTTGTTAACATAAGGTATAATCATGAATGCTTGACGAGATTTACAAGTATTAGCATTAATTGAATAAGATGACTAATGTAATCATGTTAATATATATATAATCTGATTGGAACCTCCTTTGTATGTGGTTTCCAATTCAATAATAAGAGTTTATACTATACTTGTTTGACATACCATTAGTGGAACCTCTAACCTTGACATTTGTTCTTATTATTGTGTAATCTTTACATTAATATTCCATCTCTAAATTCTCATCATCATCATCTTCTTCTTCTTCTCTTTATTATTATTGCTATTGTTATTATTATTATTATTATTACCGTTATTATTAGTATTATTATTATTACTACTACTACTACTACTATTACTATTATTATTATTATTATTATTATTATTATTATTATTATTATTATTA
>NW_011500717.1:89811-97426 GCF_000495115.2 Populus euphratica
TATTATTGTTTATAATTGTTGTTTATAATTTGAACAATTAACCTCCCTATGGTTCGACCCCGGTCTTGCCGGGTTATTTATTACTTCGACACTCCTGCACTTAGGAGAAGACATCAACCTTTTAGTTGTGTCAATAAACCAAATTGCGCCTCGGCCAGGAATTTTCTTTTTTGCCCTACTATGCATTGCCCGCTCCTTTCTTTTTGTTTTCTTTTTAGTTGAACGATGCATAGCTTGTAGTTGCAAGCTATCTATCCCCTACTACGCTTCTCTCCGGAAAGCGATCATTTTTGTGGTGGGTGATAAGAAGGTCTGGCCTAAAAGTTAACTTTCAATCCGATCAATATTTAGGAGAATGGCTTAGCTGATTTAACCATTGTAGGGTAACAAATCAGCTACAGGGTCGAAGATGTTAATGTTATAATTGGAAAGAAGGAACTCTAATGGAAGAGTCATATATATATATATATATATATATATATATTTTCAGAAATATAGATTTTGAGACAAAAATTAGAAGTATTCAAGAAAATTATAAAATAATGTGTTTTTTTCCTAAATGCATTTAAGAATATCATTTTTTTTCAAATTTAGAAACATAAACAAGTTCCTTATGCAAAAATATATGATTTCGAGTCAATTTTTAAAGTGAAAATAATAATGATAATGATGATGTTAAGATTGTGTATCTAAATATCTTACACTACCACCCTTTTTATTTCAAATGTTTTTATTAATCTTCTCTTAACATATTAAGGTTGTTGTTAATAACAAAAGATTTTTGTTTTTATACAATTGTCATGTAAACAATCTAATTTATATAAAATGTAAGATAAAATTTGGTACAAACCAAGTTAATATATTTAAAGTAGACGTACAACTAGAAAAATAAAAATAATTAATGAAAAGACGTAAATGTTTTTTTAAGAAAAAAAATCTTGATTAGACGATAATGGACTAGGTCCACACACATGACCTTTATAAAATAAATCAAACTGCGCCTTGGGCAGGAATTTTCTTTTTTTGCCCTACTATGCGTTGCCCACTCCTTTCTTTTTGTATTCTTTTTAGTTGAACGATGCGTAGCTTGTAGTGGCAAGCTATCTATCCCCTACTACGCTTTTCTCCGGAATGCGATCATTATTGTGGTGGGTGATAAGAGGGTTTGGCCTAAAAGTTAACTTTCAATCCGGTCATTATTTAGGATGGCTTAGCTGATTTAACCATTGTAGGGTGACAAATCAGCTACAGGATCGAAGGGGTTAATGTTATAATTGGAAAGAAGGAACTCTAATGGAAGAGTCATATATATATATATATTCAGAAATTTAGATTTTGAGACAAAAATTAGAAGTATTCAAGAAAATTATAAAATAATGTGTTTTTGTCCTAAATGCATTTAAGAATATCATTTTTTCCAAATTTAGAAACATAAACAAGTGGCTTATGCAAAAATATATGATTTCGAGTCAATTTTTAAAGTGAAAATAATAATGATAATGATAATGTTAAGATTGTGTATCTAAATATCTTAAACTACCACCCTTTTCATTTCAAATTTTTTTATTAATCTTCTCTTAACATATTAATGTTGTTGTTAATAACAAAAGATTTTTGTTTTTATACAATTGTCATGTAAACAATGTAAATTATATAAAATGTAAGATAAAATTTGGTACAAACCAAGTTAATATATTTAAGGTATACGTACAACTAGAAAAATAAAAATAATTAATATTTAAATAAAAATAATTAATGAAAAGACGTAAATGTTTTTTAAAGAAAAAAAAAATCTTGATTAGACGATAATAGACTAGGTCCACACACATGACCTTTATAAAATAAACCAAACTGCGTCTTGGCGAGGAATTTTCTTTTTTGCCCTACTATGCGTTGCCCGCTCCTTTCTTTGTGTTTTCTTTTTAGTTGAACGACGCGTAGCTTGTAGTGGCAAGCTATCTATCCCCTACTACGCTTCTCTCCAGAATGCGATCATTATTGTGGTGGGTGATAAGAGGGTTGACACGACTAAAAGGTTGATGTCTTCTCCCAAGTGCGGGACTGTCGAAGTAATAAATAACCCGGCAAGACCGGGGTCGAACCATAGGGAGGTTAATTGTACAAATTATAAACGACAATAGTACAACAACAATAATAAAAACAACAACAACAATAATAATAATAACAACAACAATAATAATAGTACTAACAATAATAACAACAATGACAATAACAATAATAATAATAATAATAATAATAATAATAATAATAATAATAATAATACTAGTAGTAGTAGTAGTAGTAGTAATAATAATAATAATAATAAAGAAAGAGAAGAAGAAGATGATGATGAGAACTTGGAGATGGAAAATTAATGTAAGGATTAAACAATAATAATAACAAATGCAAGGTTAGAGGTTCCACTAATGGTATATCAAACAAATATAGTATAAACTCTTATTATTGAATTGGAAACCACACACAAAAGAGGTTCCAATCAGATTATATATTGTTAACATGATTACATTAGTTATCTTATTCAATTAATGCTAATACTTGTAAATCTCGTCAAGCATTCATGATTATAACTTATGTTAACAACAAATCAAGTTCCTTTCATAGCTCAGGTGTCGGTTATACCATACATTATGGGCTATGAAAGTGCCAAGCATTTGTTGTACTAAGTGTTATACAACATAAATCAAGATTAGTCATTTAACAAGCAAAGTATTAAAGAGTGAACAAGAGAACAAATATAAAACATGTTAGTATCAAACATTAAAATCCATATTAAGTTTACATTATACTTATTCTCACACCATTAGCGTAACCTTTTCCCCTTGACATAATTAACTTAGCTAGACATAATGAAAGAAAGCAAAATAGATAAACAAAATAAGAACATAAAAGCTAACTAAGTAAGGGAAAGGAAATGAAAGGCATAAACTTGATATTAATGAAAGTAAAGCATAAATATTACAATGAATACAAAGAGAGAAAGGAAGAGCATGATCTTGATCTGGAAACCAAGATGCCTATGAAAGGAACTTGATTTGTTGTTAACATAAGTTATAATCATGAATGCTTGACGAGATTTAAAAGTAGTAGCATTAAGTGAATAAGATGACTAATGTAACCATGTTAACAATATATAATCTGATTGGAACCTCCTTTGTGTGTGGTTTCCAATTTAATAATAAGAGTTTATACTATACTTGTTTGATATAACATTAGTGGAACCTCTAACCTTGACATTTGTTATTATTATTGTTTAATCCTTACATTAATTTTCCATCTCCAAGTTCTCATCATCTTCTTCTTCTTCCCTTTCTTTATTATTATTACTACTACTACTACTACTACTACTATTATTACTACTACTACTACTATTATTATTATTATTATTATTAGTATTATTAGTATTATTAGTATTATTAGTATTATTAGTATTACTATTATTATTATTGTTGTTGTTGTTGTTGTTGTTGTTGTTGTTGTTATTGTTATTGTTATTGTTGTTGTATTATTGTTAATTATAATTTGTACAAATAACCTCCCTGTGGTTCGACCCCGGTCTTGCCGGGTTATTTATTACTTCGACACTCCTGCACTTGGGAGAAGACATCAATCTTTTAGTCGTGTCAGACTCCCAGACCAGTTGGTCTTAGGGCATTAGGTGTTAAGACACCCCTACGAGCTTAGTAACTCGGGTCGCAGATACTGATATGTAGATAGTGCAATGTTTGATTCCCTTAAGCTTTTCTCCTCAACCCATGTAACAAGCGTTGGGCCAATAGCTCCCAAGCTTTTCTCCTCTCCCTTAAAACACCCCTTCGGGCTTAATTGCTTAGGTTAGGGAGGCTACGAAACCAAACTTATCTACATTTTTATTATCATCATTTTTTTTTCTTTTTTTCATGTTTTTCTTTTTTAATTATATACAATCCCTTTCCCTTAGTTGTTACCTTTAACAAAAGAACATAAATAATGTAATAATCCAATATGCAATCCACAATCATATGTTGAAATGTGTGTGTGTGTAAATTAAGGTTTAAGAATACATGTTAAATAAGTATATGAGCAGAATTAAGCGGTAACAATACGAGAGTTTGTAAACCTGAATATTTCAAGAAGTATTATAATAGACCTTGTTAAGAATGGTTACTAAGATGCGTCTCAAGAATCACTTTAACAAAAGAACTCCTTTACTCTGCCATCCTAGTAACAACAATTATGCACATGCTTTATGAAATGAAAAACAATTTTTTTTTTATCAACTACTACCCTCTCCCCCCAACCAAAACGAGACATTGTCCTCATTGTTCTAAGGTAGAAAGATAGAGTATAGAAGATATCACCTGAAATAATGAACACTGACAAAACCTGAAACACACTAAAACAAAAATAAGAAATAACAAAACATAATAATAAAACCAAAAGACACAAAAATTCACAAATGAAGGCTCAAATCCAATCTAAGCTTTTTACGGCTTCCCGTAGATGACCAATTTATGCGACTCATGGAAGGATCAATCACAGGAATGAAAGATTGTAGTTGGTCAATCAATTGTTCAGCAGTAGTAGCAGAGATTATGATTTGTCGTGCAGAAGATGTTAAAAATTCCTGTTCCACAGCATGATCAAGAAAAGACAACAACTTATCATAATAACCATTAACATTTAACAAACCTATGGGTTTATGGTGAATGTGCAATTGAGCCCAAGAGGAAATATGAAAGATCTCTTCCAATGTGCCTAGACCACCTGGTAAAGCAATGAAGACATCAGCATGGTTAAACATTGCATTCATTCGAGCTGACATTGTGGAGACCTGAAGTTCCTCTCCAATTGTTTTTCCAATGATGTCCCCTTGTGCCAAAGCTTCAGGGACAACCCCCAAAACTTGACTACCTCCTAAAAATGCAGTTATTGACACACCTCCCATTAACCCAAGACTGCCTCCCCCATACACTAAATGAATCTTTCTCTCAGCTAGCACCTGACCAAGATGATTTGCTGATTCTAAAAACTCCTTTTCTTTCCCAGGACTAGATCCACCAAAAACACAAATATTTCTTATTTGATGACTTGAGGAACTTGCCATTTCTACACACTTCTGTATTTGTTGAATGTATGGGTTGAGTAGAAATGAAAAGAAGGAAGAGAAGGTTTTATAGATGAGAAATGAGAAAGGCAATCATAACATCTATATGTAGGCCAGCTAGAGTCTCACACACTCTCTCTCTCTTTTTATTTATTTATTTACTTTTGAAAAAAAACATGTGTATGTACAGGTAGTTGTGATTGTGGCTCACATCTTCCCTTGGTTTTACGTCCAAGAACGGCTACTTCTTTTTTTAAAAAAAAAAAACATATGTATAGGTGGTTGTGATTGTGGTTCACATCTTCCCTTGGTTTTACGTCCAAGAACGGCTTAAACGCCCTTTATGGGTAGGGGATAGGCTTCCCATCTAGTTTTCTTAAAAACTAGCAAACAAGGTCTTTTTTAGTCAGATTCCCAAGACTATGTCAAGCATGTTCTTTATGAAAATGGGTTCATAAGTCATGAATTGCACGATACTTATCTCGACTATGATGAGACTTAAGAGTCAATAGAAGATTATCTAAAGACTCTCTGTGTTTTGAAATAAATCCCACCTTTTGACAATTTTCACAGTTTTTGCAGAATGCATGTGACTCCTTGAATATGGTGGGCCAGTAAAATCCACTTTGTAAGATTTCTACAGTCCTCTTTTTTCATGAGAAATGATCCCCACGTGCCTTAGAGTGACAAAATTTAATAACATCACTTACCTCATTGTCGGAAATGCATATTTAAAATATTTGATCAAGACAATAATTGAATAAGTAAGGGTCATCCCAATAAAAATTTTGCACGTTGCTCAAAAATTTGCTTTTATGTTCGGTACTCCAGTGAGCTAGCAAAAATCCTGAAGCAAGAAAATTGATATTTTTAGCAAACCAAGGCATTGAATTCAAAGAAACTAGAGATTTATCAGGAAAGTAATCATCGATTGGTGTGATGTCGGGTGTTGAATCTGTTGTCACTTTTGATAAAAGATCCGCATCAACCTTTATGGTGCCTTTTTCATCCTCAATTTCTTCCTGATTGGTCATGGCATGAGGAAATGGAAGTGCTGGCGGTGCATTAGTCATTTCTTTGCAATGTTCAGATTCAACCCCTTCCTTACCCTTAGAGATTGACTTATCATCTTTCTCATAAGGTTCAAGAGTGGGTTTTTTAATAACCTTACCATTATGAAGAGCGATGACTGATTTGACTTGATCCATATGTTGACTTCCATAACTACTTGCATTTGCATTGTATTGCTCCTTGAGATTTTGTCGTGGTTGAGATGGAAACTTACCTTTCTCTTGAAAATTGAGAGCAAATGTGAATTTTGCAAGAGTATCTTTAAAATCTGTTATGCTTTGAGCAAGTTAAGTGTTGATTGTCTCTTGCTTTTCAATGAATGCATACAAAGTTTCCTCAAAATTTCTTGTAAGAGGTGGAGCATAAGGAGGTGCATATCCATGATAATTTTGAAAATTGTGGTGTGCTTGAAATGGTGGTTGTGAAGTTTGTGCATTGTTGTTCTCACTCTTCCAATTGAAATTTGGGTGATTTCTCCAACCAGGGTTGTATGTTTGGGAGTATAGGTTGTGGTTGGGCCTTTGGAAACTATTTAAAGCATAGGCTTGTTCATGGAGACATTCGTTAAAAGAAGGCAAGGTTGGACAATCGTTGGTTGAGTGTTCATTTGTTTCACAGATTTGACACACAATGTTTTCAACAGATTTTAATTGACCACTCTTTTTCAATTCTAGTGCCTCGACTTTTCTAGCTAAAGATGCAAACTTGGCTTGAAGGTCATGATCTTCCCTAAGGTTGTACATACCTCCACTAGATGTATGAGGTTGAGTTTTACTCGGTGCCTCATATGTACACGCGGTGTCCCAATTTTGAGCATTTTCAGCTAACAAGTACTTCATTGCTTCATCAGGGTCTTTATCTTTAAAAGTTCCATTGCACATCAATTCAACCATTGACCTATCTTTAGGTGTTAACCCTTCATAGAAATGTGAAACCAATCTCCATGTTTCAAAACCATGATGAGGGCAAGTACTAAGCAAGTCTCGATACCTATCCCAACATTGGTAAAATGTTTCTCCTGGTTTTTGAGTGAAAGTGGTGATTTGTCTCTTGAAAGAGTACTATCCCAATATTTGTAAAATGTTTCTCCTGGTTTTTGAGTGAAAGTGGTGATTTGTCTCTTGAAAGAGTTTGTTCTATGAGATGGGAAAAACTTCTTTAAAAATTGTTGTTGCATTTCATCCCAAGCACGAATGGATCCTGGTCTTAAATTTTGTAGCCATGTTTTAGCTTTATCTTTTAATGAAAAAGGAAAAAGCTTTAATCTGATGGTGTTCATGCTACAATTTAAATTATTATATGTGTTGCAGACCTCCTCAAATTCCCTTAAATGCAAGTATGGATTTTCCAATTCTAAGACATGAAAAGAAGGTAAAAGTTGAATAATACCTGGCTTAAAATTAAAATGAGATACATCAGGAGGAAAAACTATGCATGATG
>NW_011508295.1:0-791 GCF_000495115.2 Populus euphratica
TTTAGTTTCTAATTAAAAAATGATAAATGGATTTAAAGTTCGATTTAGGTGATAAAAAGAAAAAATTAGTATTAATATCAATTTTAGCCACCAAACTAGTCAATTTTGTTGTCAAAAGCTTTCATTTGGTGGCGGGTTTTAATTGGATTTTTTTTTTCAACTTTAAATTGTCTAAAACGTATATCCAAACTTGAGAACATTTTTTATTTTGATGAGATATTTTTTTATTTTAATTTTATTTAATTAATTTGATGTGTTTGTCTATTTTTAATATCATTTGATTAAATAAAAAAAATTATGTTAATAAACAAAGTAATTAAACACAATCAGATAAATAATTTATATTGTGATATTAAATATTTTAACCTATATTTACCTCTTGAATTTTGTAGATATATATTGAGTTATCATTAATAATTTTTTTAATAACACAGATGGTTCTCAGTTTATTTGAATAGATGCATATATAAGTTTTTTGATTTATACTTTATATTTTTATTAAAAAATGTCAAAAAGTCATGTATGTTTATTTATTATTTATTTATTTTGTTGAAAAGAAAAACATCTAACTTATAATAAAGCTGCAAGTCAAATAATTAGTTTTATTCATTCTACATTTCATTTTCCATACAGTTTTTTCCTTCTTTTTAAAGTAGTGATTGGGAGGTTCTACAATCCTTGTGATATATAATGGGTTCTGCCAAAACATTACTTTAATTATAAAAAAAAATATTTAGTTGGATTTGGATTTTGCTTTCATATAAAAGTTACTGCATGCACAACTGATAGAG
>NW_011508312.1:0-786 GCF_000495115.2 Populus euphratica
ATAGCATTAAACATATTTGATTAACAGTAACCTTGAGTGACTCAACAAATTATCCATAAATAGAACTATGATTTTATATGTATAAAACTGAAAGGCAATTATTCATGTTCTTAACATGTACTTAATGTATTAATGAGGGATTTATTATCAATTAATTAGGCCTCATACATAACATGACATAACAAATATACATTTTATATGTAATAATTTATATATAAAAATACACCCCTAGCATGCTATTCTAATTGGATGATTATGGATATATCTAAACTAATTCCCTCGAGCTATTGAAGAGAATTAAGTGGTTAAAACCTAGGTAACTGTTCTAAATCTTTATATGTTTTTTGCAACCACTATGATTGTATCCCTTATTGCTATTTTTTTTCATCTTGGATTACAAAATAACTTTTCTATCTAAATTTCTAAATTACATAACATTTACATAATTAATTATGAAACCTTGAGTTATATTTGAGAGGAATCAGATGATAAAAGAATTTTATAACCTAAAAGAAAAATAGAGAAAAGACAAGGCATGCATGCCTATTTAATATTACAACCATTCAACCATAAAGACACAATCACGTTGGTCTTTAATGTCCATAATCATCCATCATATAAAAAACAATTTAGTATCATGATAAATTATATTGCATGCAAACATTTTAGTATCATGATAAATTATATTGCATGCTTCAATTTTAATAATTGGCTTTATGTGCTACTATAAAATAATATTTCTAACACTTAGAAATATTCAGCCAAATCTAATTTCATAATTTCCCA
>NW_011508310.1:0-786 GCF_000495115.2 Populus euphratica
AAAATTCAAAAACTTACCTTCAATGTGTTCATATTAACATGTCCATTCTAAAATTATTGATGATTTTTTTCTCATCAAATTGACAACGATATTTTTTTAGAAATTATAAAATAAATAATATATATGGACACAGGACCAAAAGTTTAAAATAAAAAATAAAAAATCAAAATGAATTTAAATTGTTTGAGGACGAAGCAACTAGAAGAAAGAGACACAATTACTTTGCTTATAAATAGTGAAAAAAATCTCACAAGAAAGGGGGAGAGAGAATTAAATAGGGCATTGGCCATAAATAAAAGGAATAGAGTTGGTAAAAAAATCAATCTACAAAAATTCAAAACATTCTTTTTAAAAAAATAATAAACAAACAAAGATAATCACCAGAAAAGCAAAACAAAAGGCATGACCCTCCAACACATACATTCAAAGAAATAAATAAATATATAAACCTTCTTTCTCTAGAGAAAAGCAAAAAAAATAATTGATTTTCTCTTATTTTTTTCTCTCACCTTTGCATACATAATTTAATGGTCTCCCTCACTGTTGACAAAGATAATAATAAAAAAAAAATTCAATTCACATTTATCCCACTCTCTGTTAAAGCCAAATCAGATGCTACTATACAAATCATCTTTTTTTTAACAATGATGCTCCTCCCAGCATCAACCACAACCCATAATCTCACTCGCCATTAATGTCGTCAACAACAGCCCTATCATCACTAGTAGATTTAGTCATCACTATGTCTCCAGTAACCACCACAAATTGAACTTAGTCATTTTTTCT
>NW_011508309.1:0-786 GCF_000495115.2 Populus euphratica
TTTTTCAACAATCATAATTACTCAAAATCTTCTCTATAAATATTATACAAAAATAAGTTAAAAATCTTGAACTTGATTAATTACATTTTCCATCTTGAAATCTAGAGTTTGTCGATTATAAATTTTTTCACACTAGAATTTTTAGCTTGTAAAACTTTTTATAGTGTCTTTGTTATCTTAATTGAATATCATGCATGCATATCAGATGTTGTTCAAATTATTCAAAAAATAATTTTTATATAAGAAATCGTTCTCATGTATTCACAACGGCAAAGTGGATAACAATGATCAATAATTTATTTTAAGTTACTAGAAATATATTGTATTATTTATTATCACATTTATTTTCATTTTATAATAAAACTAAATTTATTTTTAACATAATAATGATACATAATTCATTTTATTTGTTTTGTTGAAACAACTATTAACATGCAATACGCTAAAAAAACTCTCACTCAACTTGTTAAAAAAATATATAAAATTTTGTTGTAACAAGAGATATTTTTAATTTTTAAATATACTTATAAAAAAAATTATATTTTTTTCACTCTATCCATTTTAGAAGTTCCTCTAATATATTCATGTATACAAATACACTTTGGACTATCCTTATGCCAGCTCAGCTTTATTTTATATGACTTTAAAAAAAAAAATTATTTTAATTATGAGTTACCAGAGTATATATAAAATAAATGAAGTCGTGAATATCAAACATTTAGTTTAACACCATAAACATCATTATTTTTAAATAATTGCTACACCATGAACATGCAATGTTGGTTT
>NW_011508311.1:0-786 GCF_000495115.2 Populus euphratica
TTAGTAAGATGCGTCTCAAGAGTCACTTTAACAAAAGAACTCCTTTACTCTGCCATCCTAGTAACAACAATTATGCACATGCTTTATGAAATGAAAAACAATTTTTTTTTATCAACTACTACCCTTGACACGACGAAAAGATTGATGTCTTCTTTTTATTTTTTTTTATCAACTACTACCCTCTCCCCCCAACCAAAACGAGACATTATTCTCAATGTTCTAAGGTAGAAAGATAGAGTATAGAAAATATCACCTGAAATAACGAATACTGACAAAACCTGAAACACACTAAAACAAAAATAAGAAATAACAAAACACAATAATAAAACCAAAAGACACAAGTTTTTACAAACAAAAAAAATTCAAATCGCAGTTGTGATTGTGGCTCACATCTTCCCTTGGTTTTACGTCCAAGAACAGCTTAAACGCCCTCAATGGGTCGGGGATAGGCTTCCCATCCAGTTTTCTTAAAAACTGGCAAACATGATCTTTTTAGTCAAATTTCCAAGACTATGCCAAGTATGTTCTTTATGAAAATGGGTTCATAAGTCATGAATTACACGATGCTTATCTCGACAATGATGAGACTTAAGAGTCAATAGAAGATTATCTAAAGACTCTCTGTGTTTTGAAATAAATCCCACCTTCTGACAATTTTCACAGTTTTTGCGGAATGCATTTGACTCCTTGAATATGATGGGCCAGTAAAATTCACTTTGTAAGATTTCTACAATCCTCTTTTTTAATGAGAAATGATCCCCACATGCCTTAGAGTAACAAAATTTA
>NW_011508308.1:0-786 GCF_000495115.2 Populus euphratica
TATATATAAAAAAATTAAACTGGTGATAAAAAATCTTAGAGATCGAATAAAATAAGTTGTAGTAATTCACAGTATTTCATGAAAAAAATTACAATACTTTCACTACATGTTTTAGCATGTTGCTATATGATTTAGCTTTTCTACTGATAAAAAAAAATACAAAACTAAATTATCCACTAACTCAACATTAAAAAAATCAAATTGATAAAAATAATTTTAGAAAAAATTATAATAAAAATAATAATCATGTGGTGGAATACTATAGCAATCCACAGTATGTTGTGAGGTAAAACTACAGTGCTTTTCCACATGATTTGACTTCACTTGTAATAATTACTTGTAATTGTAATATTAAAAAAATAAAATTAATAAAGATAATTTTAGAAATAATCACACCAAAAAACTATGAAGTGAAACACTGTAGCAATTCATAGTATTTGGTGATGAAAGTTACAGTCCTTTATCTAATAAAATCAATAAATATAATTTTGAAATAAATCATAACAACAAAAAACCATATAATAAAATACTGTAACAATCCAAATTGTTTTGTGAGAAAAATCACAATGTTTTCTCCACATAATCTAGCTTTACTTGTAAAAAAAAATTACAAAACTAAATTTTTAATCAGCTTAATATTAAAAAAATAAAATTAGTAAAAATAATTTAAAAGAATTATATGAAAAAACACTGTAGTAATTCACAATATTTAAAAAAATACAAAATTAAATTCTCAACTAACTAAATATTAAAAAAATAAAATTAACAAAGATAATTAAAAAAACC
>NW_011508313.1:0-785 GCF_000495115.2 Populus euphratica
AAAAATTGATTGAGTTAATTTTTTTATTAAGATTTTTATTTATAAAATTTTTTCTTAAATAAAATGAATTTAACAAACATGTCAAACCTATAAAATTTAGATTTAGTAGTCAATCAAATCTAAATATAACATGGGTTTAATAAAATTGTCAATTTCAAGGGCCTTTTGATCTTTTCCTTTAGGTTTTTTTGTAATTACCAAGGAAATCAAGGGCATTTTTATCTTTTAATATATATTAAATCTTATTTAATTATAGAAAATTATTTACGCGTGCAATTCAAGCACTACCTGTGAGAGGTTTTGTGCCCTTTGAATGGCACATGTGATGCTTTCTGATGTTATAAAATGCCTTTTCACCATATTATTAGATGGGTCATTCTTGATTTTTCTCTCAATATGATATATGTCAATAGTGGTGAAACTATTTATCATTCGTCAGTCTTTCTTTGTTTTTCTAATTGTCATTTTTTTAGATTTTTTTTTATGTAATTGATTGATTTTTCTGATTATATTCTTCAATATTTGATTTATTGTGGATTGGAT
The DNA here is from genome assembly GCF_000495115.2 of Populus euphratica. Classification (NCBI taxonomy): domain Eukaryota; kingdom Viridiplantae; phylum Streptophyta; class Magnoliopsida; order Malpighiales; family Salicaceae; genus Populus; species Populus euphratica. The sequence goes on from NW_011508313.1 coordinate 544, forward strand.
TTCACTATTTTTTCATGTATCCTGTTTCCAATGTAATAACCTTGTTCATGGGTTTGAAAAACTAATGCATGTCGATGTCTTTTATTTTTAATTTTATTATTTGACATTAGTTTTTTTTTTAAATAGCGCTATGATTTTTTTTTAATTTTTTTCTATTAGATTATCTCAGTATTATAATTTAGACCATAAGTTTTGCGATTTGGCTCCTTATTATCCAAATTATATGTTTATCACAGTATCTT
>NW_011508314.1:0-785 GCF_000495115.2 Populus euphratica
CTTTATCTTCAAAAGTTCCATTGCACATCAATTCGACCATTTGTCTATCTCTAGGTGTTAACCCTTCATAAAAATATGAAACCAATCTCCATGTTTCAAAACCATGATGAGGGCAAGTATTAAGCAAGTCTCGATACCTATCCCAACATTGGTAAAATGTTTCTCCTGGTTTTTGACTGAAAGTGGTGATTTGTCTTTTGAAAGAGTTTGTTATGTGAGATGGAAAAAACTTCTTCAAAAACTATTGTTGCATTTCATCCTAAGCACGAATGGATCCTGGTCTCAAATTTTATAGCCATGTTTTAGCTTTATCTTTTAATGAAAAAGGAAAAAGCTTTAATCTGATGGTGTTCATGCTACAATTTAAATTATTATATGTGTTGCAGACCTCCTCGAATTCCCTTAAATGCAAGTATGGATTTTCTGATTCTAAGCCATGAAAAGAAGGTAAAAGTTGAATAATACCTAGTTTAAAATTAAAATTAGATGCATTAGGAGGAAAAACTATGCATGATGGTGCACTTGTTCTGGTGGGATTCATGTGGTCTCTAAGTGTTCTAGCACGGTTATTCTCATTATTCTCATTATGAAGTGATTGATTATCTTCTTCGGCCATATTTTCTGAAAATGATAAGTATACCCTACAAAGTCTACCACTTGATGTACGTGACCACACTCTCATGCACGTGTAGGAATAGAATAAAAGGAAAAAGAAAACAAAAGAAGAAGAAACAAGAGAAAAGAAACAAAGTTATATACAAGAAAAGTGAAAAAAGAAAATAAAA